>NW_027466741.1:0-14791 GCF_050575085.1 Anarhichas minor
CAGGATCACAGACGGCATGATGCTGTTTTTGACTGCTTTGATACTCTGAGACCTGTTGTTGTTGATGATGATGATGATGATGATGATGATGATGTTGTTGTGTGTCTCTGCAGGGAATCCTGCTGGTGTATGACATCACTAACCGGTGGTCGTTCGATGGCATCGACCGGTGGATCAGAGAGATTGATGAGGTGAGTCACAGTCGGGACGTTTAGCTGACCGTTGATCGTCTGTTTGATCATTTCATGTCACACAGCGCTGCTGTGGTGTTCGCTTGTGTGAGTCGACCTGAATGAACGCAGGAGGAGACTAGTTCTATTTTCAAGAGTTAGAATAAGACGAGGAAACACAAAGCCAGCGTTGCTGCTTCAGGGGCCGAAGTTAAAGGTGTGTGTGTGTGTGTGTGTGTGTGTGTGTGTGTGTGTGTGTTCATCATGACCTTGTTCGCCCTCTGGTGTTTCAGAGAATAAAGCAACAAACGGCGTACAGACTATGAATTCATATTCGGAGCTCACGTGGAGGTTTTAATTAAGAGTATAAACAAATCTTAATTCCTTAACATCTCTCACAGTGACAACAGACAGACTCCCCTCACTCGTCATACAAAGTCATTTTGATCTAGCAGATACCTTGTATATATGGTGAAACATACTTAAAACATAATAAAATACATTAAACAAATCATAACAAATGTATAAAACAAAACCAAACAAGCTAAAATCTTCCACACGAACTATAAATCTGTGAAATCTTACAGTACATCCAACCAAACGTGAGACCAGGCCGTTTAAAACCAACCGTCTTATTGGCAAAGAACTAAACATCCAGTATTTGCTGCTGCTGCTTTTTCCACCATCATCACCATCATCATCATCACCATCAGCAGAAGCTCTGAGCATGAAGAGGCAGCAGGGAGGAAACTGTGAAGAGGCTGATGAGAGGTGACAGTGAGGAGGACGAGGTCGGCCATCTTGTTTCCTTCAGTTTGAGTTAGAGAGACCGGAGCAGCTTCCTCACTTCGTGTCCATGTAGTCTGAGGTGTTCAGGAACATTTCCTGTGTTGTGAATGAAAGCTGTCACGTTGCAGCGACGACCTCGTGAAGATGTTTAAATGTGGAGCGAGCGCCCCGATCAGAAGACTCCACTGATGACGAGACTGAATCAGGAACTCACAGTTCAGAATGTATGACGGTGCTTTCACCGGTGGTCGGATAACTAACGATACATAGATATGAGAGAAATGTCCGACAAATATGTTCATTTATTAGAAAAAAAGGTTTAAAAAAACTGTGAAAGATGTCTGAAAAGAAATGTGAAAAATATCCTAAATATCAGTAAAGTATGTGGAGAAAAAAATCGGTGAAAAATATTTGAGAAACATTTTGTAAAAGTTTAAATGAAAAATGTCCAAAAAATGCCAGAAAAATATGTGCGAAATATCTTCGTGAAAGTAAAGAGACGTGTCCTTCCGTGTCCGTCTTTGTCTTCTAAGTCCGTTGCTCCGTCTCGTCCATCTGGTGAAGTGAAACTCACTCGCGGTGTCTGGACACGGGAACTGTGCGTGAAAGAAGCTACATGCTAACAGCTACCAACGAAGGTTAATTCTCCCGTGTTGATTTTCTTTTCTTTTTATTACCCAGCATGCTCCTGGCGTTCCTCGGATCCTGGTCGGCAACCGTCTACATCTGGCCTTCAAACGTCAGGTTCCCACGGAGCAGGCGAGGGCGTACGCCGAGAAGAACGGCATGACCTTCTTCGAGGTGAGCCCGCTGTGCAACTTCAACGTCATCGAGTCCTTCACGGAGCTGTCGCGCATCGTCCTCATGAGGCACGGCATGGAGAAGTTCTGGAAGCCCAACAGAGGTGAGTCGGGTCAGAGAGACCAAAGAATCACAACATCAAGAGTCACAAGAACTGAGGGAACTTCCTGTAGACTCGCTGCTCTCACGGTCTCTTTTACTCACAAACACTGTTTTTATTCAACACTTATTTTTATAACTACGCCTTAGTTACAGAGGAAAGTCCTTTATACTCAGATTTAACCATGAGTCTGGACTTGATGTCTTCAGGTCCTGTTGATCCTTAAACACCTCAGATTCAGGTCTGACCTCCCGTCCCCATCTGTGGCTCTCAAAAACACCGGTTCAAAAACAAATATATTTGACAATTATTAGTAAAACTGTGGAAAACATGTTAAGAAATATTCAAACATTTAATAAAATTGTGAATACAAATTCTAAAAATGGTCTTAAAAATGTAAAAAATATCCAAAATATATTCGAAAAATATCCTAAAAGCAGTAAAATATGTAAAAAAAGAAAAGATAAATGTCTCAAAAAATTGTTGAGAAATATTCAAACATTTAATAAAATTGTGAATAAAAATTGTAGAACATTTCTGAAAAATATACGTGAAAAATATACAAAATATATTTTAATATAGTTTAATAGTATAATATGTGAAAAGAAATGTCCAAAAGCCAAATATTTTGTCAAATTGTGAGAAATGTCCAAAAGCTGTTAGTAAAATATGTGGTAAATATCCCAACAAGCCAGAGTTTTAAATATCTTCATGGTGATAATAAGAGAGGTCTTCGTAGGTGAGCTGGGTTTATGTCCCAGATATCGGAGATCCTAACGATCCTAACTGACCTCCTCTCTGCAGTGTTCAGCCTCCAGGACCTCTGCTGCAGAGCCATCGTGTCGTGCACGCCGGTCCACCTCATCGACAAGCTGCCGCTGCCCGTCGCCATCAAGTCCCACCTCAAGTCCTTCTCCATGGCCAACGGCATGAACGCCGTCATGATGCACGGACGCTCCTACTCGCTGGCCAACCCGGCCGGCGGTTCCAAGGGAAACAGCCTGAAGCGCTCCAAGTCCATCCGTCCGCCGCAGAGCCCGCCGCAGAACTGCACCCGCAACAACTGTAAGATCTCCTAATTCACAGGAGGTTCCTCCGCCAGAGCCGAGGGGAACAGGACGGAGTTAGCTGGAGGAGAACATCCCCCAAACCTGAAGAGCTGAAGAGCAGGAATGACGGATGGAGGGATGGACGAGTGCTACCTCTCACCTTCATGCTGAAGAGCATGAAGGTCTTTCTTCTCTCTGAGAGAACGAGAGATGGCTGGAATTCAACTACATGTACAGAAATCACCGACTCAGCGTTTTAGTTCCTCTACGTGATGCCTCATCCTTCACTTTCCTTCCTTCCCTCCCTCTGTCTGGTTTTATTCCCCCCTTCTTTATCTCTTTTGTTTTTAATGACCGATAAGCTATTGATGGAGACACGAGGCAGCAGTCCCTCAGTATTGATCGTCGCCATCTTTGTTCAAACACTCGTCGTGATCTTTGGGAGATTAAATGTTTTGGCTGAAGGGAAATCTTGGCGACAAGATGAGTGGTGGTTGTAGTTTTAGGTGGAGGTCTTGATCCTGGACCAGGTCTCAGGTCCAGACCTGCTGCTGTGCCTCAATGTTCTCGTAGACGTGTCAAAAGAAGCCAGTTCACCTGCAGCAAACACACAAAAGCACCATAAATATGTTTAATTTCTATTCTTCTTCTGTGGTTTCTGACGAGGGATTCGGTGATGCTTGTTGCCATGGATACCACTATTTAAGGTCTCCGCCTTCTGGTGGAATTTTATTTTTAACTTGACAGCTGAAGACAAACAGAGTTTAGTTTTTTCATACTTGTCAACAAAGCCCATTGAAAGCTGAAGATGTTTTCTTTTTTTGGCACAAGAGCTTCTGGGAGTTGTAGTCCGGAGAGAGTTTACCCAGGGTGCTCCTCTTCTCTCCTCTCTCTCCTCACCTGTTTCTTTTATTGTGACACGCTTCACCTCATCTGTGTGTTTATAATAATCACTTTATCATATTAACTCATATTTTACTGATTAATTGAGCTCGAGTTCAGTTTGTTCCAGTCGTCACAGATTTAAACAAACTACAAAACTACTTCCTGTTTCAGCTCCTCTAATGTGAGGATTTCTATCATTTTAAAGTGAGAATATTTCGGAGTGTTGTTTAGATGAAACGTGTTATTTGAAGACGTCTGCTCGGACACGTTCACTCTTTTCTGAATAAACATTTATTTGTAAAAATGAACGTCGCGTCTCAACCGAACTACCTTAAAGGACCAGACGGTTTATTGCACACCTGGACTGATGGAAGCGTTCATTCATCTTTTAAGCAGAAATACTAAACATTATGTTGGAGGTTTTGACCGTTGATGTGACGAGATACAACATTGAATTGTGAGATGAATCAACATTAAAAGGCCGAATTACTTTCCCTCCAATATTTACAATTCATTTCACACCAACAGGAGGAACGAGTGCGTTTGTTGGGGACTATTTTCAGCGGCGGATTAATATTTATTTGGTGTTTTTCTAAGAGAGAACGGAAAGAGATGAATTATTATTGTTTGTTTTGGACTTTTTATTTTGGGGATTTGTTGACAAGAAGAAACATAGAGAGCGCCACCATCTGTGTTTGAGATAACGAGCTCTGTTTGTCATCGATATAAATAAGTTATTGATTTTATAAACGATCATGTGTTCTCTCTCCCGCTACATTCATGTCCTGTAGGAAACGGCAGCTTCGAGTGGACGAGTTATAAATATTAATTTATCTCCAACGTGATGACGAGTTAAAGAGAATCAGAACTCATCGAGTCCAACACCAAACCGCTCCGACGTCTTCCTCCTCTTCTTCTTCTCTGATCTCCGCCCCCGCGTGCTGTCCCATGATTCATAGCTGCTGAATAATAGATGCTCTTCTCACATCTCTGGAGGTCTTCATCGGTCTCTCTCATCCTCCGCTCAGCTCTCTGTGGTTTGTTTCTTCATCTTCAGCACTCATCTTCCTCATCGTCTCTCTGGTTTCTTTATAAAACAGAATTATCTGCTGCTTGTTTTTAGCCGCCTCAGCACATTTTCTCAGGTGTTCAACCTCCTAAATCCAGTCTGTGTTCATTCTCACCTCACTGACTCGCGTGTGTTCACTGATCCAGAGTCAGATTCTTACGACGGCGCATTAATTAAGGCCGATGTGGGAAATAAAATATAGATACAGAGCCGGGGGGGGTAATAAAGAAATATAAATATGAAAACACTCTGAGATTAATCGGATTCAAAACACCATTTTTGAGGATTCAGGATTTTTTTTTTTTTTTTTTTTTTTTGTAAATTGTGATTTTTTTTAAAAAATGTCTAAAAATGAAATGTTTTTTAACGGGTCCGTTTTTGAGACATTTACATAAACAATCTCGCACATTTCTTTGACTCCTTGTTTGGGTTTTATGTGTCAAATACGTTGAATTTGGTTTAATTTAGACCTCTGAGGTTTATCGGACCAGAGAACTCGTCACGTTTCATTTGTTTCCTCCGTGTTTTTAAAAAGAAGGAATTTGACTCGAGCTCGTTGCCAAGATTTTCAGTTGAACAGGAAGAGGCTTTTATTGTTGTTGGTCTTAACGCCCCTCGTTAGGCTTAATGAGCTGTCATGTTGTTGTTGTGTTCTCATGTTCTTCATCCTCTTTGTGTTGTGAGATAACAACACAAAGCTTTCCCTCCGTGTTTCTCTTCTTCATCCTTTTGTTTTTTTACGGACTTCTTCTGTGTTTTTGGACTCTTTCCAACATTCTGTTGAGTTTCTATTTTGGACATTTTGTTTTTTTAAAGGTGGAAACGTGTGAGAGGTTCAGGGACGTCCTCTGATGTGGAAGAAGTATTTGTACAAAGAAGCAACTGTTGTGATAATTATTACGACTTAGACACAAAAAAAACAACACTTGTAAAACACTATTCTGGTTTTTGGCTGAAGCTGCTGAGTGTCTGTCTGTCTGTCTGTGCGTGAGTGAGTGTGTTGGTGTGTGCGCTTTGTGTGTGTGTGAGAGAGTGTGTGTGCGCGCGCGTGTGAATGTTCTTCAAACAAAGCTGAACATGTTTAATTTTTTTTAAATTATTGATTGTACAGTTTCAAGCGTATGAAGAGATGAGACTTTTTTCACAATAAAACTATTGAATGTTGAAGTCGAGATGTCGTCATTTGTTCATGTTTCAATGCTTTGAAGGAGTTAGTTTATTTTGGGGAGGCTGCCCTCTGCTGGACGTGATCACAGACAGGTGCTGGTCATATAATTAGAATATCATCAAAAAGTTGATTTATTTCACTAATTCCATTCAAAAAGTGAAACTTGTCTATTATATTCATTCATTACACACAGACTGATATATTTCAAATGTTTATTTCTTTTAATTTTGATGATTATAACTGACAACTAAGGAAAATCCCAAATTCAGTATCTCAGAAAATTAGAATATTGTGAAAAGGTTCAATATTGAAGACACCTGGTGCCACACTCTAATCAGCTAATTAACTCAAAACACCTGCAAAGGCCTTTAAATGGTCTCTCAGTCTAGTTCTGTAGGCTACACAATCATGGGGAAGACTGCTGACTTGACAGTTGTCCAAAAGACGACCATTGACACCTTGCACAAGGAGGGCAAGACACAAAAGGTCATTGCAAAAGAGGCTGGCTGTTCACAGAGCTCTGTGTCCAAGCACATTAATAGAGAGGCGAAGGGAAGGAAAAGATGTGGTAGAAAAAAGTGTACAAGCAATAGGGATAACCGCACCCTGGAGAGGATTGTGAAACAAAACCGATTCAAAAATGTGGGGGAGATTCAGAAAGAGTGGACTGCAGCTGGAGTCAGTGCTTCAAGAACCACTACGCACAGACGTATGCAAGACATGGGTTTCAGCTGTCACATTCCTTGTGTCAAGCCACTCTTGAACAACAGACAGCGTCAGAAGCGTCTCGCCTGGGCTAAAGACAAAAAGGACTGGACTGCTGCTGAGTGGTCCAAAGTTATGTTCTCTGATGAAAGTCAATTTTGCATTTCCTTTGGAAATCAGGGTCCCAGAGTCTGGAGGAAGAGAGGAGAGACACACAATCCACGTTGCTTGAGGTCCAGTGTAAAGTTTCCACAGTCAGTGATGGTTTGGGGTGCCATGTCATCTGCTGGTGTTGGTCCACTGTGTTTTCTGAGGTCCAAGGTCAACGCAGCCGTATACCAGGAAGTTGTAGAGCACTTCATGCTTCCTGCTGCTGACCAACTTTATGGAGATGCAGATTTCATTTTCCAACAGGACTTGGCACCTGCACACAGTGCCAAAGCAACCATTACCTGGTTTAAGGACCATGGTATCCCTGTTCTTAATTGGCCAGCAAACTCGCCTGACCTTAACCCCATAGAACATCTATGGGGTATTGTGAAGAGGATGATGCGAAATGCCAGACCCAACAATGCAGAAGAGCTGAAGGCCACTATTAGAGCAACCTGGACTCTCATAACACCTGAGCAGTGCCACAGACTGATCGACTCCATGCCACGCCGCATTGCTGCAGTAATTCAGGCAAAAGGAGCCCCAACTAAGTATTGAGTGCCGTACATGCTCATACTTTTCATGTTCATACTTTTCAGTTGGCCAAGATTTCTAAAAATCCTTTCTTTGTATTGGTCTTAAGTAATATTCTAATTTTCTGAGATACTGAATTTGGGATTTTCCTTAGTTGTCAGTTATAATCATCAAAATTAAAAGAAATAAACATTTGAAATATATCAGTCTGTGTGTAATGAATGAATATAATAGACAAGTTTCACTTTTTGAATGGAATTAGTGAAATAAATCAACTTTTTGATGATATTCTAATTATATGACCAGCACCTGTAAGTGTCCACGTGTTTACTAGTGAGAGCAGATCTCAGGTAAGCTTCTTATTTATTATCACGTCTCCTCTATTATTCAAATCTCTATTTTATATTTTTAACAACCCACGTCTACATTTGGCACAATTCTAAAAGTTCATAGTTCAACTTTATTGTAATTTTCCAATAAATAAATCTGTATAAAAACAAGGTAGTATAAGAAACGGACACGGTATTTACAGTACATACATGTATGTGTGTACACACAATATGTACTGTATCACAAAGCTGTAGTGCATACAAAGTATGTGGAAGTGGAGCTAAATAATGAACAGTATTACAACATTGTACATTTGAAAAAAGCAACATAACTTTTACAAATACATCGGAATAAGATAAGAATAAATATATAAACAAACAAATAAAAACATACATTTGACGTCACCAAATATAATTTGATGTGAAATGTCTGAATTTTTCCCTAAAACGTAAAAAAATTATTAAACTCAATACTTAAAAAACTAAAACTTCCATCCATCCATTTTCCACCGCTTATCCGGGGTCGGGTCGCGGTGGCAGCAGGGCAAGCAGGCCGACCCAGACCTCCCTCTCACCGGCAACATGTTCCAGCTCATTCTGGGGGATCCCGAGGCGTTCCCAGGCTAGCTGGGAGATGTAATCTCTCCAGCGTGTTCTGGGTCTTCCCCGGGGTCTCTTCCCAGTTGGACGTGCCTGGAAAACCTCCAGTGGGAGGCGTCCAGGAGGCATCCTAATTAGATGCCCGAACCACCTCAGCTGACTCCTTTCGACGCGAAGGAGTAGCGGCTCGACTCCAAGCTCCCTCCTGATGACCGAGCTCCTTACCCTATCTCTAAGGCTGAGCCCGGCCACCCTACGGAGGAAACTCATTTCGGCCGCTTGTAGCCGCGACCTTGTCCTTTCGGTCACGACCCAGAGTTCGTGACTATAGGTGAGGGTAGGAACGTAGACCGAGTGGTAAATTGAGAGCTTTGCCTTCCGGCTCAGCTCCCTCTTCACCAAGACGGTCCGGTGCAGCGCCTGCTTTACTGCTGCAGCTGCACCGATCCGTCTGTCGATCTCCCGCTCCATCTTACCCTCACTCGTGAACAAGACCCCGAGATACTTGAACTCCTTCGCTTGAGGTAGGCACTCCGTCCCCACCTGGAGGGAGCAATCCACCGGTTTCCGGCAGAGCACCATGGCCTCAGATTTGGAGGTGCTAACTCTCATCCCCGCCGCTTCACACTTGGCTGCAAACCGTCCCAGTGAATGCTGGAGGTCACGATCCGAGGAGGCTAACAGGACCACATCATCTGCAAATAGCAGAGAGGCGATCCCGAGACCCCCGAAACTGACGTTCTCCGCCCCCAGGCTGCGCCTAGATATCCTGTCCATGAAAATCACGAACAGGACCGGTGACAAAGGGCAGCCCTGGCGGAGGCCAAAACCCACCGGGAACGTGTCTGACTTATTGCCGAGAATGCGGACACAGCTCCTACTGCAGTCGTACAGAGACCGGATCGCCCGTTGTAACGGGTCCGGCACCCCATACTCCCGCAGCACCCCCCACAAGATCCCCCGAGGGACCCGGTCGAAAGCCTTCTCCAAGTCCACAAAGCACATGTAGACTGGTTGGGCAAACTCCCAGAGCCCCTCCAGTAGTCTTGCGAGGGTAAAGAGCTGGTCCACTGTTCCACGACCGGGATGGAATCCGCACTGCTCCTCTTGAATCTGAGGTTCGACAAGTGGTCGGAGCCTCCTTTCCAGCACCCTGGCATAAGCCTTCCCCGGGAGGCTGAGTAGTGTGATACCCCGGTAATTCGAGCACACTCTCCGGTCCCCCTTTTTGAAGATGGGAACCACCACCCCGGTCTGCCATTCCATGGGCACTGATCCCGACCCCCATGCGACATTGAAGAGGCGTGTCAGCCAGGACAGCCCAACTATGTCCAGCGCCTTCAGCATCTCAGGGCGGATCTCATCCACCCCCGGCGCCTTGCCACCAAGGAGCTTTTTAACTACCTCAGCGACCTCTGCCAGGGATATGGGTGAGCCTCCCCCTAGGTCCTCAGGCGCTGCCTCCTCTGCAGAGGACATGTTGGTCGGGTTTAGGAGTTCCTCAAAGTGCTCTTTCCACCGCCCGACGATGTCCTCCGTCCGGGTTAGCAGTTCCCCCCCCTGCTGAGAACAGCCTGGGGTAAGCCCTGCTTTCCCTTCCTGAGCCGTCGGATGGTTTGCCAGAACCTCCTTGAGGCCAACCGAAAGTCCTTCTCCATGGCCTCCCCGAACTCCTCCCATGCCCGAGTTTTAGCATTCGCGACCACCGCAGCTGCAGCCCTTCTGGCCTGCCGATACCTGTCAGCTGCTTCAGGAGACCCCTGGGCCAACCAGGCCTTGAAGGTCTCCTTCTTCAGCTTGACGGCTTCCCTCACCTCCGGTGTCCACCACCGGGTTCTCGGGTTGCCGCCACGACAGGCACCGATGACCTTCCGGCCACAGCTCCTAGCGGCCGCGTCCACAATAGAGGCTTTGAACATGGTCCACTCGGATTCCGTGTCCCCAACCTCCCTCGGGATGTGTGAGAAGTTCTTCCGGAGGTGGGAGTTAAAGACCTCCCGGACAGGGTCCTCCGCCAGACGTTACCAGTTTACCCTCACTACACGTTTGGGTTTACCGGGTCTTTCCAACCGGTTCCCCTGCCATCTGATCCAACTCACCACCAGGTGGTGATCAGTTGACAGCTCTGCTCCTCTCTTCACCCGAGTGTCCAAAACATACGGCCGCAAATCAAATGATACGATTACAAAGTCGATCATTGATCTCCAGCCTAAGGTGTTCTGGTACCAGGTACACTTATGAGCCACCTTATGTTCGAACATAGTGTTCGTTATGGCCAAACCGTGGCAAGCACAGAAGTCCAATAACGAAACACCATTCGGGTTCAGATCGGGCAAGCCGTTCCTCCCAATCACCCCGCGCCAGGTTTCTCCGTCATTGCCCACGTGAGCGTTGAAGTCCCCCAGGAGAACTATGGAGTCGGTAGGCGGCGCCCTTTCCAGGACCCCTCCCACCGACTCCAAGAAGGCCGGATACTCCGAACTGCTGTTTGGTGCATAAGCACAAACCACAGTCAGAGCCTTGCTCCCCGCAACCCGTAGGCGCATGGAGGCGACCCTCTCGCTCTCCGGGGAGAACTCCAACACAGCGGCGCTCAGCCGGGGGCTCGTGAGTATCCCCACTCCCGCCCGGCGCCTCTCACCCTGGGCAACTCCGGAAAAGGACAAAGTCCAACCCCTCTCCAGGAGCTTGGTTCCAGAGCCAACGCTGTGTGTGGAGGTGAGTCCAACTATTTCTAGCTGGTATCGCTCCACCTCCTGCACCAGCTCCGGCTCTTTCCCCGCTAGCGAGGTGACGTTCCACGTCCCTAGAGCTAGTCTATGTCGCCGGCGATCGGCATGCCCAGGCCTCCCGCCCGACCTACCGCCCGGTCTGCATAGCACCCGACCCCAATGCGTGTCCCTGCGGGTGGTGGGTCCACAGGGTGGCTGCTCCATGATGTTTATTCGGGCTGAGCCCGACCGGGCCCCATGGGCAAAGGCCCGGCCACCAGACGCTCGCCTACGAGCTCCCCTCCTGGGTCTGGCTCCGGGAGGGTGCCCCGGTTTCCCTGGTCCGGGCGAGGTGACTGTAGTCCGTGGGCTGCTCATCATTAGGGTCGTTTTACGACTAAAACTTAAACAACCTAAAAAGAATAAAGTGATTTATAAAACATTTTAAAATGAACTCTTATTTCTTAAATCATTTATTCTTAAATGCTCTTTAATATTAATCATGTTTTATTCGAAAGGAGAACAAAACGTTCTTAAATCAAAGCTTTTATTTTGACATGAATAACCTCTAACCGGAAGTGTTTCGTGCAGCTGCTGAACACACGCGCTACCTTGACAGTCAAACGCTGCACGTCGAGCTGCTTGTTATTACAACAAACCTACCGAGTGTCGGTCCGGTCCGGCCTCTGAAACACAGCCGAGGCTCCGTCATCATGTCCGGCGTCCAGCTGCTCAGAGTGCTCGTGAACGAGCGTCTGTCTGCGGCCGCAGAGGAGATCTTCGAGGCGGTTAAAAAGACCATCGCGGGCTACGAGGAGGTGGTCCTCCGGCAGCGCAGAGTCCTGCAGACAATATTAAAACCTGAAATAAACATGAACAAACTCTCAGGTTTGTGAGTTTTAGCTTAATTTAGAGACATTTTTTCATGTTTAATGTTGGAAAGATCACAAACAGTTATTTGACGTTTGTTTACAATATTCAGATTTACCCTGTCCAACCACTGGATTTATTTATTTTTAGTTTAGTCTGGAGTTAATAAAATCTATAGTATTTGGTTGGATTGTGATCAAAATGTGGCAAAAATAAATTCTGGTTTATGCCAGAATTTATTTACAGAGATTAATTTAGTTTGCAGAGTGGTACAGAGTTTGCATTTTCTCTGTACCATCTAATGATCAATTACAAAACCGATATTTAAAGGCCAAAGACATTTTTGAAATCTAATAAAATACATATTTAACTTTGGGTAAAGATCAACAGCTCCTCCTGGTTATATCTAGATTTTAAATGATATTCTGGTTGATATTCTCTTTAATTAAAGTTTCTTCCTCTGTTCTTTCTTCCAGTAGACCAACCACAGCTGGCTCTCTCCGTCTGGGACGAGGACTTCCTCTCCGACCGGCAGCAGCAGGATCACTGTGATCAGGACTGGAGCTCCGGTCTGGATCAGGACGACCAGGAACCTCCACAAACAGAGAAGAGCCGGGAGGAGGAGGAGCTTCAGGAGGACGACGACACCATCAGGTTCATCTTCACTCCTCCGTACGTGAAGAACGAGCTGGACCAGCCTCTGTCCGGTTGTCAGAGCTCTAAAGGAGGACATCCTCTGCCGAGCACTCCAGCTGAGCAGGACCAGACGAAGGTGGAGGACGATGACGGAGCGTCCTCCAGCTGCTCTGCAGCCGACAGCGGCGAGGAGTGGGGGGGCAGCGGGGGATCGCAGAGCGACGACAGCGACCGCGGGTGGACAAAGAGGAAGGAGCCTCGTTTACCGACGGCTCAAAAACTTCACCCGACTAAAAAAGCGAAATCGCGAATCCGCTGTAAAGTCTGCGGGAAGGTCTTTCACGCCAACGTCTCTCTGGTGAACCACATGGAGGCTCACCCGAAGGACGTCTGCGGTGTTTGTGGGGAACGTTTGGAGACCGAGGAGGGCTTCCGGGTTCACCTGAAGACGCACGTGAAAGCTGAAGTCTGCGGCATTTGCGGGAAATGTTTCGGGGCCTCGAGCTCTTTGGAGACGCACATGAGGGTCCACACGGGCGAGAAGCCGTTCAACTGCAGCGAATGTGGGAAATCCTTCAACTGTCACCACAACATGATGCGACACATCCGGATACACACGGGGGAGAAGCCGTATCCTTGCACCGTCTGCGGCAAATGCTTCAACGACTACTCCACGATGAAACGCCACCAGCTGCTCCACGCGCACACGAGGAGCCGTGACCCGAACAACACGTCTGCAGACGAACACGTCAACGATGCGGAGGAGAAGATGACGATGTCATCGCCACCGAAAAAGCATCAGACTCGGACCATATGTGAAGTGTGCGGGAAAATGTTTCACTCCATGGTGTCTCTGGTGAACCACGCCAAGAGTCACGCCACGGACCTCTGCGGCGTGTGCGGGACGCATTTCGACTCTGAGGAAAAGTTAAAACTTCACCTGAAAACTCACAAGAACGGGAAGGTCTGCGAAGTGTGCGGAAAGTGTTTCGACAGTCAAGGAAACCTGGAGATGCACATGAGGATCCACACGGGGGAGAAGCCGTTTCTCTGCAGCGAGTGCGGTAAATGCTTCAACTGCCGACACATCAGGACCCACCTGTGCAACACCTGCGGCCGCTGCTTCAGCGTCCGCTCCACGCTGAAGCAGCACAGCAGCACGCACACCGGAGAGAAACCGCACCGCTGCGAGATCTGCGGTAAAGGCTTCCACCGAAAGACATACGTGAGGCTTCACATGAAGAGCCACGCGACTGAGAAATGACTGTTCTGTAAATATGGTGGCGTGTAAATAAAAGCTTTAAAATGTGCCGATAGCAGCTTTTTTTACTTTCTTACCGCAAATTCTTCACGTCCGTTGGCTGTGATCTAATAAACCCTTTCACAGCCAACGTCATCAAAAATATGCGGAGACATGGTGGCAACAGACGAGTTAGCAAACTTTAAACATTAAATTAAGACTGTTACCGGCATCAGAATGTCTCGTTGATTGCTCGGATGAGTATGTGTTTAAAATTGATAAAAAGGGGCAAACCAACCACAAAGTGACACAAAACAACTACAAAGAGATGCAAAGCAACTACAAAGAGACACAAAACAACTATTATAGCGGCAATCTTCCCTCCGTCCGATAGTCCACATTACCACTACTGTTACAGTCTGGGTTTGGCAATAAGCTTGACGCGTAATGCATCTTCGTAGGCAGTAGCTTCATTTAAAAAGGTTTACTCAACAAAATAAAGTTACAAGATACATTCTTTGCTCAACTTGTCACAGCGTTAGCACAACGTTCAAAAAACTATGTTGCTCCGCAGACTGAACAACCTCAATTGAGGGCTGTTGGCTGTGACGTAGTCAGTAATGCAACTAAAGGAGCATTTCCACATGTTTGTTACACAAATCACTTAAGACATCTTATCAAGGCTGATATGGCTCTTACAACTATGAAGAGACACAAAACAACTACAAAGATACACAAAGCAACTACACGGAGACACAAAGCAACTACAAGGAGACAAAGCAACTACACGGAGACACAAAGCAACTACAAGGAGACAAAGCAACTACACGGAGACACAAAGCAACTACACGGAGACACAAAGCAACTACAAGGAGACACAAAGCAACTAAAAATAGACACAAAGCAACTACACAGAGACAAAGCAACTACAAAGAGACACAAAACAACTACATAGAGATGCAAAGCAACTACAAAGATACACAAA
>NW_027466742.1:0-10000 GCF_050575085.1 Anarhichas minor
TTGTCGGATGTCTTCTACTCGAGGTGTCCTTGACTTTCTATGATAGACATATTTCTGAAAACTGAGTTTCTGAAATCGTGCCCAAGGTGGCTTGGTTACCCCCTACCAAAATGGGTCACAGCCGTAATAGGCAAAGTCCCGAAGCGCTGGACCCTTCAGCGCTTCAGAGCTTCGCCCCTACTACTGCTCTAAAAGAATTGGTCCTGGTAATCCAAAAAATTTAGGGAAGCGCTGGACCCTTCAGCGCTTCGCTCATATCCCCCCTACTACGGCTGTAGCATAGGGGAACCGCCAGAAGCGCTGGACCCTTCAGCGCTTCGCTCCTATCCCCTACTACGGCCTGTAGCATAGGGGAACCGCCAGAAGCGCTGGACCCTTCAGCGCTTCGCTTCCTATCCCCTACTACGGCTGTAGCATAGGCGGAACCGCCAGAAGCGCTGGACCCTTCAGCGCTTCGCTCATATCCCCCTACTACGGCTGTAGCATAGGGGGAACCGCCAGAAGCGCTGGACCCTTCAGCGCTTCGCTCATATCCCCTACTACGGCTGTAGCATAGGGGGACCGCCAGAAGCGCTGGACCCTTCAGCGCTTCGCTCATATCCCCTACTACGGCTGTAGCATAGGGGAACCGCCAGAAGCGCTGGACCCTTCAGCGCTTCGCTCATATCCCCTACTACGGCTGTAGCATAGGGGGACCGCCAGAAGCGCTGGACCCTTCAGCGCTTCGCTCATATCCCCTACTACGGCTGTAGCATAGGGGGACCGCCAGAAGCGCTGGACCCTTCAGCGCTTCGCTCCTATCCCCTACTACGGCTGTAGCATAGGGGGAACCGCCAGAAGCGCTGGACCCTTCAGCGCTTCGCTCCTATCCCCTACTACGGCTGTAGCATAGGGGGACCGCCAGAAGCGCTGGACCCTTCAGCGCTTCGCTCATATCCCCTACTACGGCTGTAGCATAGGGGGACCGCCAGAAGCGCTGGACCCTTCAGCGCTTCGCTCATATCCCCTACTACGGCTGTAGCATAGGGGGACCGCCAGAAGCGCTGGACCCTTCAGCGCTTCGCTCATATCCCCTACTACGGCTGTAGCATAGGGGGACCGCCAGAAGCGCTGGACCCTTCAGCGCTTCGCTCATATCCCCTACTACGGCTGTAGCATAGGGGGGACCGCCAGAAGCGCTGGACCCTTCAGCGCTTCGCTCCTATCCCCTACTACGGCTGTAGCATAGGGGGGACCGCCAGAAGCGCTGGACCCTTCAGCGCTTCGCTCATATCCCCTACTACGGCTGTAGCATAGGGGAACCGCCAGAAGCGCTGGACCCTTCAGCGCTTCGCTCATATCCCCTACTACGGCTGTAGCATAGGGGGACCGCCAGAAGCGCTGGACCCTTCAGCGCTTCGCTCATATCCCCTACTACGGCTGTAGCATAGGGGGACCGCCAGAAGCGCTGGACCCTTCAGCGCTTCGCTCATATCCCCTACTACGGCTGTAGCATAGGGGAACCGCCAGAAGCGCTGGACCCTTCAGCGCTTCGTCCCTACTACGGCTGTAACATAGGGGAACCGCCAGAAGCGCTGGACCCTTCAGCGCTTCGCTCATATCCCCTACTACGGCTGTAGCATAGGGGGACCGCCAGAAGCGCTGGACCCTTCAGCGCTTCGCTCATATCCCCTACTACGGCTGTAGCATAGGGGAACCGCCAGAAGCGCTGGACCCTTCAGCGCTTCGTCCCTACTACGGCTGTAACATAGGGGAACCGCCAGAAGCGCTGGACCCTTCAGCGCTTCGCTCATATCCCCTACTACGGCTGTAGCATAGGGGAACCGCCAGAAGCGCTGGACCCTTCAGCGCTTCGCTCCTATCCCCTAGTATACACTGGGTAGTCTGTTCCTATCATTGTGTGCAAGGTGGCTTGGTTACCCCCCTACCAAAAATGGGTCACAGCCGTAATAGGCGAAGTACAGAAGCGCTGGAACCTTCAGCGCTTCGCCCCTATCACGGCTTTAAAACCCGAGCGAAAAAACTCTATGTCCTTAAACGAAATACCCGTTTTGCGCGGTCCATATCTCCGCGAAAACACAACGCACAGCCGGGACACTCATATCTAATTGTAGTCCAAGTCCCCCTCTACAAACACATCAGAGTGGATCCTGGATGCGACCTCCACAGCCGAGGCACGAGTCGGTCAAAGTAGGTCGCAGGGACCATATTACGCGCGCCATATCTACCCGGAAATAGAACGCACAGCGGGGATACTCATGCCCAGTTGTCGAGCTGGAAGTCCTCTAACCACCCATATAAGATGAATAATAAACGGATACACACAGCCGATGCAGCGCGTGTTTGAAAACCGCCCGATCGATCTTCATACTCTGACAAAATCACAGCGAAAAATCCTTAAACCAAATACCCGTTTTGCGCGGTCCATATCTCCGCGAAAACACAACGCACAGCCGGGAACCTCATATCTAATTGTAGTCCAAGTCCACTTCTACAAACCTATCCGAGTGGATCCTGGATGCGAGGTCCACAGCCGAGGCACCACGCGGTCAAAGTAGGTCGCAGGGGGCCCTATTACGCGCGCCATATCTACCCGGAAATGGAACGCACAGCGGGGATTCTTATTTTGAATACACGGTCGCGACGTCCTCTAACTACCCATATAAGCAGAATAATAAACGGGTATCCACAGCCGAGGCAGCACGTATTTGAAAACCGCCGACCGATCTTCATACTCTGACAAAATCACAGCGATAGCGCCAATACTCTGTTTCCTTAAACCAAATCGCCGTCTTGCGCGGTCCATATCCCCGCGAATACACAACGCACAGCCGGGACACCTATGCCGACCTGTAGCCACCGTCAACCTCTAAAGACATGTGGAGGGTGATCCACAATCGGACACTCACAGCCGAGGCACGACGCGGTCAAAGTAGGTCGCAGGGACCATATTACGCGCGCCATATCTACCCGGGAAATAGAACGCACAGCGGGGATACTCATGCCCAGTTGTCAAGCTGGAAGTCCTCTAACCACCCATATAAGATGAATAATAAACGGATACACACAGCCGATGCAGCGCGTGTTTGAAAACCGCCGATCGATCTTCATACTCTGACAAAATCACAGCGAAAAATCCTTAAACCAAATACCCGTTTTGCGCGGTCCATATCTCCGCGAAAACACAACGCACAGCCGGGAACCTCATATCTAATTGTAGTCCAAGTCCACTTCTACAAACCTATCCGAGTGGATCCTGGATGCGAGGTCCACAGCCGAGGCACCACGCGGTCAAAGTAGGTCGCAGGGGCCCTATTACGCGCGCCATATCTACCCGGAAATGGAACGCACAGCGGGGATTCTTATTTTGAATACACGGTCGCGACGTCCTCTAACTACCCATATAAGCAGAATAATAAACGGGTATCCACAGCCGAGGCAGCACGTATTTGAAAACCGCCGACCGATCTTCATACTCTGACAAAATCACAGCGATAGCGCCAATACTCTGTTTCCTTAAACCAAATCGCCGTCTTGCGCGGTCCATATCCCCGCGAATACACAACGCACAGCCGGGACACCTATGCCGACCTGTAGCCACCGTCAACCTCTAAAGACATGTGGAGGGTGATCCACAATCGGACACTCACAGCCGAGGCACGACGCGGTCAAAGTAGGTCGCAGGGACCATATTACGCGCGCCATATCTACCCGGAAATAGAACGCACAGCGGGGATACTCATGCCCAGTTGTCAAGCTGGAAGTCCTCTAACCACCCATATAAGATGAATAATAAACGGATACACACAGCCGATGCAGCGCGTGTTTGAAAACCGCCGATCGATCTTCATACTCTGACAAAATCACAGCGAAAAATCCTTAAACCAAATACCCGTTTTGCGCGGTCCATATCTCCGCGAAAACACAACGCACAGCCGGGAACCTCATATCTAATTGTAGTCCAAGTCCACTTCTACAAACCTATCCGAGTGGATCCTGGATGCGAGGTCCACAGCCGAGGCACCACGCGGTCAAAGTAGGTCGCAGGGGCCCTAATTACGCGCGCCATATCTACCCGGAAATGGAACGCACAGCGGGGATTCTTATTTTGAATACACGGTCGCGACGTCCCTCTAACTACCCATATAAGCAGAATAATAAACGGGTATCCACAGCCGAGGCAGCACGTATTTGAAAACCGCCGACCGATCTTCATACTCTGACAAAATCACAGCGATAGCGCCAATACTCTGTTTCCTTAAACCAAATCGCCGTCTTGCGCGGTCCATATCCCCGCGAATACACAACGCACAGCCGGGACACCTATGCCGACCTGTAGCCACCGTCAACCTCTAAAGACATGTGGAGGGTGATCCACAATCGGACACTCACAGCCGAGGCACGACGCGGTCAAAGTAGGTCGCAGGGACCATATTACGCGCGCCATATCTACCCGGAAATAGAACGCACAGCGGGGATACTCATGCCCAGTTGTCAAGCTGGAAGTCCTCTAACCACCCATATAAGATGAATAATAAACGGATACACACAGCCGATGCAGCGCGTGTTTGAAAAACCGCCGATCGATCTTCATACTCTGACAAAATCACAGCGAAAAATCCTTAAACCAAATACCCGTTTTGCGCGGTCCATATCTCCGCGAAAACACAACGCACAGCCGGGAACCTCATATCTAATTGTAGTCCAAGTCCACTTCTACAAACCTATCCGAGTGGATCCTGGATGCGAGGTCCACAGCCGAGGCACCACGCGGTCAAAGTAGGTCGCAGGGGCCCTATTACGCGCGCCATATCTACCCGGAAATGGAACGCACAGCGGGGGATTCTTATTTTGAATACACGGTCGCGACGTCCCTCTAACTACCCATATAAGCAGAATAATAAACGGGTATCCACAGCCGAGGCAGCACGTATTTGAAAACCGCCGACCGATCTTCATACTCTGACAAAATCACAGCGATAGCGCCAATACTCTGTTTCCTTAAACCAAATCGCCGTCTTGCGCGGTCCATATCCCCGCGAATACACAACGCACAGCCGGGACACCTATGCCGACCTGTAGCCACCGTCAACCTCTAAAGACATGTGGAGGGTGATCCACAATCGGACACTCACAGCCGAGGCACGACGCGGTCAAAGTAGGTCGCAGGGACCATATTACGCGCGCCATATCTACCCGGAAATAGAACGCACAGCGGGGATACTCATGCCCAGTTGTCGAGCTGGAAGTCCTCTAACCACCCATATAAGATGAATAATAAACGGATACACACAGCCGATGCAGCGCGTGTTTGAAAACCGCCGATCGATCTTCATACTCTGACAAAATCACAGCGAAAAATCCTTAAACCAAATACCCGTTTTGCGCGGTCCATATCTCCGCGAAAACACAACGCACAGCCGGGAACCTCATATCTAATTGTAGTCCAAGTCCACTTCTACAAACCTCACCGAGTGGATCCTGGATGCGAGGTCCACAGCCGAGGCACCACGCGGTCAAAGTAGGTCGCAGGGGCCCTATTACGCGCGCCATATCTACCCGGAAATGGAACGCACAGCGGGGATTCTTATTTTGAATACACGGTCGCGACGTCCTCTAACTACCCATATAAGCAGAATAATAAACGGGTATCCATAGCCGAGGCAGCACGTATTTGAAAACCGCCGACCGATCTTCATACTCTGACAAAATCACAGCGATAGCGCCAATTACTCTGTTTCCTTAAACCAAATCGCCGTCTTGCGCGGTCCATATCCCCGCGAATACACAACGCACAGCCGGGACACCTATGCCGACCTGTAGCCACCGTCAACCTCTAAAGACATGTGGAGGGTGATCCACAATCGGACACTCACAGCCGAGGCACGACGCGGTCAAAGTAGGTCGCAGGGACCATATTACGCGCGCCATATCTACCCGGAAATAGAACGCACAGCGGGGATACTCATGCCCAGTTGTCAAGCTGGAAGTCCTCTAACCACCCATATAAGATGAATAATAAACGGATACACACAGCCGATGCAGCGCGTGTTTGAAAACCGCCGATCGATCTTCATACTCTGACAAAATCACAGCGAAAAATCCTTAAACCAAATACCCGTTTTGCGCGGTCCATATCTCCGCGAAAACACAACGCACAGCCGGGAACCTCATATCTAATTGTAGTCCAAGTCCACTTCTACAAACCTATCCGAGTGGATCCTGGATGCGAGGTCCACAGCCGAGGCACCACGCGGTCAAAGTAGGTCGCAGGGGGCCCTATTACGCGCGCCATATCTACCCGGAAATGGAACGCACAGCGGGGATTCTTATTTTGAATACACGGTCGCGACGTCCTCTAACTACCCATATAAGCAGAATAATAAACGGGTATCCACAGCCGAGGCAGCACGTATTTGAAAACCGCCGACCGATCTTCATACTCTGACAAAATCACAGCGATAGCGCCAATACTCTGTTTCCTTAAACCAAATCGCCGTCTTGCGCGGTCCATATCCCCCGCGAATACACAACGCACAGCCGGGACACCTATGCCGACCTGTAGCCACCGTCAACCTCTAAAGACATGTGGAGGGTGATCCACAATCGGACACTCACAGCCGAGGCACGACGCGGTCAAAGTAGGTCGCAGGGACCATATTACGCGCGCCATATCTACCCGGAAATAGAACGCACAGCGGGGATACTCATGCCCAGTTGTCGAGCTGGAAGTCCTCTAACCACCCATATAAGATGAATAATAAACGGATACACACAGCCGATGCAGCGCGTGTTTGAAAACCGCCGATCGATCTTCATACTCTGACAAAATCACAGCGAAAAATCCTTAAACCAAATACCCGTTTTGCGCGGTCCATATCTCCGCGAAAACACAACGCACAGCCGGGAACCTCATATCTAATTGTAGTCCAAGTCCACTTCTACAAACCTATCCGAGTGGATCCTGGATGCCGAGGTCCACAGCCGAGGCACCACGCGGTCAAAGTAGGTCGCAGGGGCCCTATTACGCGCGCCATATCTACCCGGAAATGGAACGCACAGCGGGGATTCTTATTTTGAATACACGGTCGCGACGTCCTCTAACTACCCATATAAGCAGAATAATAAACGGGTATCCACAGCCGAGGCAGCACGTATTTGAAAACCGCCGACCGATCTTCATACTCTGACAAAATCACAGCGAATAGCGCCAATACTCTGTTTCCTTAAACCAAATCGCCGTCTTGCGCGGTCCATATCCCCGCGAATACACAACGCACAGCCGGGACACCTATGCCGACCTGTAGCCACCGTCAACCTCTAAAGACATGTGGAGAGGGTGATCCACAATCGGACACTCACAGCCGAGGCACGACGCGGTCAAAGTAGGTCGCAGGGACCATATTACGCGCGCCATATCTACCCGGAAATAGAACGCACAGCGGGGATACTCATGCCCAGTTGTCAAGCTGGAAGTCCTCTAACCACCCATCTAGACACTCCTATAAACGGATACACACAGCCGATACAGCGCGTATTTGAAAACCGCCGACCGATCTTCATACTCTGACAAAATCACAGCGAAAGACTTAAACGAAATACCCGTTTTGCGAGGTCCATATCCCCGCGAATACACAACGCACAGCCGGGACACTTATACCCAGTTGTAGTCCACGTCCCCCTCTACAAAACTATCGGAGTGGATCCTGGATGCGAGGTCCACAGCCGAGGCACGGTGTAGTCAAAGTAGGTCGCAGGGACCATATTACGCGCGCCATATCTACCCGGAAATAGAACGCACAGCGGGGATTCCTATACTGAATACACGGCCCCGACGTCCTCTAACCAACTATGTAAGCTGAATAATAAACGGATAACCACAGCCGAGGCAGCGCGTGTTTGAAAACAGCCGACCGATCTTCATACTCTGACAAAATCACAGCGAAAGACTTAAACGAAATACCCGTTTTGCGAGGTCCATATCCCCGCGAATACACAACGCACAGCCGGGACACTTATATCTAACTGTAGTCCAAGTCCCCCTCTACAAATCTATCCGAGTGGATCATGGATGCGAGGTCCACAACCGAGGCACGATGTAGTCAAAGTAGGTCGCAGGGGCCATATTGCGCGGTCCATATCTACCCGGAAATGGAACGCACAGCGGGGATTCTTATACCGAATCCACGGTCCCGACGTCCTCTAACCACCCATATAAGCATAATAATAAACGGATACCCACAGCCGAGGCAGCACGTATTTGAAAAGCGCCGGCCGATCTTCATACTCTGACAAAAAGCGCCGGGCGATCTTCATACTCTGACAAAATCACAGCCGTTTTTATATCGTTTTGCGAGATGGATATCTCCGCGAATACACAACGCACAGCCGGGATACTCATACCTAATTGTATAATACGTCTACCTCTACAAACCTATCCGAGTGGATCCTGGATGCGAGATCCAGAACCAGGATCCATATCGCGCGGGTAAACGGCGGGAGTAACGAGGACTCTCTTAAGGTAGGGGACGTTACTGGGCTGCGCTGCGAAAGACGAGCGCCAAAACTCTGTTTCCTTAAACGGAAGCGCCGTTTTGCGAGGTGGATATCTCCGCGAAAACACCACGCACAGCCGGGACACTTATACCCAATCGTAGACCACGTCCACCTCTACAAACCTATCCGAGTGGATCCTGGATCCGAGACCCACAGCCGAGGCACCACGCGGTCAAAGTAGGTCGCAGTTGCCGTTTTGCGCGCTCCATCTCTCCGCCAAAACACCACGCACAGCCGGGACACTTATACCCTATTGTAGACCCCGACCTCCTCTAACCACCCATACATGCAGAACAATAAACGGATACCCACAGCCGATGCAGCAAGTAGTTCAAAAGCGCCGGCCGATCTTCGTACTCTGACAAAATCACAGCGAAAGACGAGCGCCAATACTCTGTCTCCTTAAACCAAATCGCCGGTTTGCGCGGTGCATATCCCCGCGAATACACAACGCACAGACTCGTCCCCTACGCCGAATAGTAGACCACGTCCACTTCTAAAGACCTGTGGAGGAGGATCCAGGATCGGGCATTCACAGCCGATGCACGACGTGGTCAAAATAGGTCACTGTAGCCATATTGCGCGCTCAATATCTCCGCCAAAACACAACGCACAGTCGGGGTACTTACGCCGAATTGTAGACCTTGACGTCCTCTAACCAGCCATCCATGCACTCCTATAAACGGATAACCACAGCCGATGCAGCAAGTAGTTCAAAAGCGTCGGCCGATCTTCGTACTCTGACAAAATCACAGCGAAAGACGAGCGACAATATCGCCGGTCTGCGAGGTCCATATCTCCGCGAAAACACAACGCACAGCCGGGACACTTATACCCGATCGTAGACCACATCCACCTCTACAAACCTATCCGAGTGGATCCTGGATCCGAGACCCACAGCCGGGGCACGATGTACGCAAAGCCGGTCACAGTAGCCGAGCGCCAATACTCTGTTTCCTTGAACAAAATCGCCGGTTTGCGAGGTGCATAGCTCCGCGAATACACAACGCACAGCCGGGACACTTATACCCAATTGTAGACCACATCAACCTCTACAAAACTATCCGAGTGGATCCTGGATGCGAGACCCACAGCCGAGGCACGATGTGGTCAGAATAGGTCGCAGGGGCCACATTGCGCGGTCCATAAACCCGGAAATGGAACGCACAGCGGGGATAATAATACCGAAATGTCGACCCAGACGTACTCTCACAACCCATAAGGCAGACCAATAAACTGACACCGACATAACCAATAAACTGACACCGACAAATGAATAAACGGACACCCACAGCCGATGCAGCACGTATTTCAAAAGCGTTGGCGATATTCGTCTCACAGCGAAAGACGAGCGCCAATACTCTGTTTCCTTGAACCAAATTCCCGGTTTGCGCGGTCCATATCTCCGCGAATACACAACGCAAAGACTCGTCCCCTACGCCGA
>NW_027466742.1:20000-36137 GCF_050575085.1 Anarhichas minor
ATAGGGGGACCGCCAGAAGCGCTGGACCCTTCAGCGCTTCGCTCATATCCCCTACTACGGCTGTAGCATAGGGGGACCGCCAGAAGCGCTGGACCCTTCAGCGCTTCGCTCATATCCCCTACTACGGCTGTAGCATAGGGGGACCGCCAGAAGCGCTGGACCCTTCAGCGCTTCGCTCATATCCCCTACTACGGCTGTAGCATAGGGGGACCGCCAGAAGCGCTGGACCCTTCAGCGCTTCGCTCATATCCCCTACTACGGCTGTAGCATAGGGGGACCGCCAGAAGCGCTGGACCCTTCAGCGCTTCGCTCCTATCCCCTACTACGGCTGTAGCATAGGGGGACCGCCAGAAGCGCTGGACCCTTCAGCGCTTCGCTCATATCCCCTACTACGGCTGTAGCATAGGGGAACCGCCAGAAGCGCTGGACCCTTCAGCGCTTCGCTCATATCCCCTACTACGGCTGTAGCATAGGGGGACCGCCAGAAGCGCTGGACCCTTCAGCGCTTCGCTCATATCCCCTACTACGGCTGTAGCATAGGGGGACCGCCAGAAGCGCTGGACCCTTCAGCGCTTCGCTCATATCCCCTACTACGGCTGTAGCATAGGGGAACCGCCAGAAGCGCTGGACCCTTCAGCGCTTCGTCCCTACTACGGCTGTAACATAGGGGAACCGCCAGAAGCGCTGGACCCTTCAGCGCTTCGCTCATATCCCCTACTACGGCTGTAGCATAGGGGGACCGCCAGAAGCGCTGGACCCTTCAGCGCTTCGCTCATATCCCCTACTACGGCTGTAGCATAGGGGAACCGCCAGAAGCGCTGGACCCTTCAGCGCTTCGTCCCTACTACGGCTGTAACATAGGGGAACCGCCAGAAGCGCTGGACCCTTCAGCGCTTCGCTCATATCCCCTACTACGGCTGTAGCATAGGGGAACCGCCAGAAGCGCTGGACCCTTCAGCGCTTCGCTCCTATCCCCTAGTATACACTGGGTAGTCTGTTCCTATCATTGTGTGCAAGGTGGCTTGGTTACCCCCTACCAAAATGGGTCACAGCCGTAATAGGCGAAGTACAGAAGCGCTGGAACCTTCAGCGCTTCGCCCCTATCACGGCTTTAAAACCCGAGCGAAAAACTCTATGTCCTTAAACGAAATACCCGTTTTGCGCGGTCCATATCTCCGCGAAAACACAACGCACAGCCGGGACACTCATATCTAATTGTAGTCCAAGTCCCCCTCTACAAACACATCAGAGTGGATCCTGGATGCGACCTCCACAGCCGAGGCACGAGTCGGTCAAAGTAGGTCGCAGGGACCATATTACGCGCGCCATATCTACCCGGAAATAGAACGCACAGCGGGGATACTCATGCCCAGTTGTCGAGCTGGAAGTCCTCTAACCACCCATATAAGATGAATAATAAACGGATACACACAGCCGATGCAGCGCGTGTTTGAAAACCGCCGATCGATCTTCATACTCTGACAAAATCACAGCGAAAAATCCTTAAACCAAATACCCGTTTTGCGCGGTCCATATCTCCGCGAAAACACAACGCACAGCCGGGAACCTCATATCTAATTGTAGTCCAAGTCCACTTCTACAAACCTATCCGAGTGGATCCTGGATGCGAGGTCCACAGCCGAGGCACCACGCGGTCAAAGTAGGTCGCAGGGGCCCTATTACGCGCGCCATATCTACCCGGAAATGGAACGCACAGCGGGGATTCTTATTTTGAATACACGGTCGCGACGTCCTCTAACTACCCATATAAGCAGAATAATAAACGGGTATCCACAGCCGAGGCAGCACGTATTTGAAAACCGCCGACCGATCTTCATACTCTGACAAAATCACAGCGATAGCGCCAATACTCTGTTTCCTTAAACCAAATCGCCGTCTTGCGCGGTCCATATCCCCGCGAATACACAACGCACAGCCGGGACACCTATGCCGACCTGTAGCCACCGTCAACCTCTAAAGACATGTGGAGGGTGATCCACAATCGGACACTCACAGCCGAGGCACGACGCGGTCAAAGTAGGTCGCAGGGACCATATTACGCGCGCCATATCTACCCGGAAATAGAACGCACAGCGGGGATACTCATGCCCAGTTGTCGAGCTGGAAGTCCTCTAACCACCCATATAAGATGAATAATAAACGGATACACACAGCCGATGCAGCGCGTGTTTGAAAACCGCCGATCGATCTTCATACTCTGACAAAATCACAGCGAAAAATCCTTAAACCAAATACCCGTTTTGCGCGGTCCATATCTCCGCGAAAACACAACGCACAGCCGGGAACCTCATATCTAATTGTAGTCCAAGTCCACTTCTACAAACCTATCCGAGTGGATCCTGGATGCGAGGTCCACAGCCGAGGCACCACGCGGTCAAAGTAGGTCGCAGGGGCCCTATTACGCGCGCCATATCTACCCGGAAATGGAACGCACAGCGGGGATTCTTATTTTGAATACACGGTCGCGACGTCCTCTAACTACCCATATAAGCAGAATAATAAACGGGTATCCACAGCCGAGGCAGCACGTATTTGAAAACCGCCGACCGATCTTCATACTCTGACAAAATCACAGCGATAGCGCCAATACTCTGTTTCCTTAAACCAAATCGCCGTCTTGCGCGGTCCATATCCCCGCGAATACACAACGCACAGCCGGGACACCTATGCCGACCTGTAGCCACCGTCAACCTCTAAAGACATGTGGAGGGTGATCCACAATCGGACACTCACAGCCGAGGCACGACGCGGTCAAAGTAGGTCGCAGGGACCATATTACGCGCGCCATATCTACCCGGAAATAGAACGCACAGCGGGGATACTCATGCCCAGTTGTCAAGCTGGAAGTCCTCTAACCACCCATATAAGATGAATAATAAACGGATACACACAGCCGATGCAGCGCGTGTTTGAAAACCGCCGATCGATCTTCATACTCTGACAAAATCACAGCGAAAAATCCTTAAACCAAATACCCGTTTTGCGCGGTCCATATCTCCGCGAAAACACAACGCACAGCCGGGAACCTCATATCTAATTGTAGTCCAAGTCCACTTCTACAAACCTATCCGAGTGGATCCTGGATGCGAGGTCCACAGCCGAGGCACCACGCGGTCAAAGTAGGTCGCAGGGGCCCTATTACGCGCGCCATATCTACCCGGAAATGGAACGCACAGCGGGGATTCTTATTTTGAATACACGGTCGCGACGTCCTCTAACTACCCATATAAGCAGAATAATAAACGGGTATCCACAGCCGAGGCAGCACGTATTTGAAAACCGCCGACCGATCTTCATACTCTGACAAAATCACAGCGATAGCGCCAATACTCTGTTTCCTTAAACCAAATCGCCGTCTTGCGCGGTCCATATCCCCGCGAATACACAACGCACAGCCGGGACACCTATGCCGACCTGTAGCCACCGTCAACCTCTAAAGACATGTGGAGGGTGATCCACAATCGGACACTCACAGCCGAGGCACGACGCGGTCAAAGTAGGTCGCAGGGACCATATTACGCGCGCCATATCTACCCGGAAATAGAACGCACAGCGGGGATACTCATGCCCAGTTGTCAAGCTGGAAGTCCTCTAACCACCCATATAAGATGAATAATAAACGGATACACACAGCCGATGCAGCGCGTGTTTGAAAACCGCCGATCGATCTTCATACTCTGACAAAATCACAGCGAAAAATCCTTAAACCAAATACCCGTTTTGCGCGGTCCATATCTCCGCGAAAACACAACGCACAGCCGGGAACCTCATATCTAATTGTAGTCCAAGTCCACTTCTACAAACCTATCCGAGTGGATCCTGGATGCGAGGTCCACAGCCGAGGCACCACGCGGTCAAAGTAGGTCGCAGGGGCCCTATTACGCGCGCCATATCTACCCGGAAATGGAACGCACAGCGGGGATTCTTATTTTGAATACACGGTCGCGACGTCCTCTAACTACCCATATAAGCAGAATAATAAACGGGTATCCACAGCCGAGGCAGCACGTATTTGAAAACCGCCGACCGATCTTCATACTCTGACAAAATCACAGCGATAGCGCCAATACTCTGTTTCCTTAAACCAAATCGCCGTCTTGCGCGGTCCATATCCCCGCGAATACACAACGCACAGCCGGGACACCTATGCCGACCTGTAGCCACCGTCAACCTCTAAAGACATGTGGAGGGTGATCCACAATCGGACACTCACAGCCGAGGCACGACGCGGTCAAAGTAGGTCGCAGGGACCATATTACGCGCGCCATATCTACCCGGAAATAGAACGCACAGCGGGGATACTCATGCCCAGTTGTCAAGCTGGAAGTCCTCTAACCACCCATATAAGATGAATAATAAACGGATACACACAGCCGATGCAGCGCGTGTTTGAAAACCGCCGATCGATCTTCATACTCTGACAAAATCACAGCGAAAAATCCTTAAACCAAATACCCGTTTTGCGCGGTCCATATCTCCGCGAAAACACAACGCACAGCCGGGAACCTCATATCTAATTGTAGTCCAAGTCCACTTCTACAAACCTATCCGAGTGGATCCTGGATGCGAGGTCCACAGCCGAGGCACCACGCGGTCAAAGTAGGTCGCAGGGGCCCTATTACGCGCGCCATATCTACCCGGAAATGGAACGCACAGCGGGGATTCTTATTTTGAATACACGGTCGCGACGTCCTCTAACTACCCATATAAGCAGAATAATAAACGGGTATCCACAGCCGAGGCAGCACGTATTTGAAAACCGCCGACCGATCTTCATACTCTGACAAAATCACAGCGATAGCGCCAATACTCTGTTTCCTTAAACCAAATCGCCGTCTTGCGCGGTCCATATCCCCGCGAATACACAACGCACAGCCGGGACACCTATGCCGACCTGTAGCCACCGTCAACCTCTAAAGACATGTGGAGGGTGATCCACAATCGGACACTCACAGCCGAGGCACGACGCGGTCAAAGTAGGTCGCAGGGACCATATTACGCGCGCCATATCTACCCGGAAATAGAACGCACAGCGGGGATACTCATGCCCAGTTGTCAAGCTGGAAGTCCTCTAACCACCCATATAAGATGAATAATAAACGGATACACACAGCCGATGCAGCGCGTGTTTGAAAACCGCCGATCGATCTTCATACTCTGACAAAATCACAGCGAAAAATCCTTAAACCAAATACCCGTTTTGCGCGGTCCATATCTCCGCGAAAACACAACGCACAGCCGGGAACCTCATATCTAATTGTAGTCCAAGTCCACTTCTACAAACCTATCCGAGTGGATCCTGGATGCGACCACAGCCGAGGCACCACGACGGTCAAAGTAGGTCGCAGGGGCCCTATTACGCGCGCCATATCTACCCGGAAATGGAACGCACAGCGGGGATTCTTATTTTGAATACACGGTCGCGACGTCCTCTAACTACCCATATAAGCAGAATAATAAACGGGTATCCATAGCCGAGGCAGCACGTATTTGAAAACCGCCGACCGATCTTCATACTCTGACAAAATCACAGCGATAGCGCCAATACTCTGTTTCCTTAAACCAAATCGCCGTCTTGCGCGGTCCATATCCCCGCGAATACACAACGCACAGCCGGGACACCTATGCCGACCTGTAGCCACCGTCAACCTCTAAAGACATGTGGAGGGTGATCCACAATCGGACACTCACAGCCGAGGCACGACGCGGTCAAAGTAGGTCGCAGGGACCATATTACGCGCGCCATATCTACCCGGAAATAGAACGCACAGCGGGGATACTCATGCCCAGTTGTCAAGCTGGAAGTCCTCTAACCACCCATATAAGATGAATAATAAACGGATACACACAGCCGATGCAGCGCGTGTTTGAAAACCGCCGATCGATCTTCATACTCTGACAAAATCACAGCGAAAAATCCTTAAACCAAATACCGTTTTGCGCGGTCCATATCTCCGCGAAAACACAACGCACAGCCGGGAACCTCATATCTAATTGTAGTCCAAGTCCACTTCTACAAACCTATCCGAGTGGATCCTGGATGCGAGGTCCACAGCCGAGGCACCACGCGGTCAAAGTAGGTCGCAGGGGCCCTATTACGCGCGCCATATCTACCCGGAAATGGAACGCACAGCGGGGATTCTTATTTTGAATACACGGTCGCGACGTCCTCTAACTACCCATATAAGCAGAATAATAAACGGGTATCCACAGCCGAGGCAGCACGTATTTGAAAACCGCCGACCGATCTTCATACTCTGACAAAATCACAGCGATAGCGCCAATACTCTGTTTCCTTAAACAAATCGCCGTCTTGCGCGGTCCATATCCCCGCGAATACACAACGCACAGCCGGGACACCTATGCCGACCTGTAGCCACCGTCAACCTCTAAAGACATGTGGAGGGTGATCCACAATCGGACACTCACAGCCGAGGCACGACGCGGTCAAAGTAGGTCGCAGGGACCATATTACGCGCGCCATATCTACCCGGAAATAGAACGCACAGCGGGGATACTCATGCCCAGTTGTCGAGCTGGAAGTCCTCTAACCACCCATATAAGATGAATAATAAACGGATACACACAGCCGATGCAGCGCGTGTTTGAAAACCGCCGATCGATCTTCATACTCTGACAAAATCACAGCGAAAAATCCTTAAACCAAATACCCGTTTTGCGCGGTCCATATCTCCGCGAAAACACAACGCACAGCCGGGAACCTCATATCTAATTGTAGTCCAAGTCCACTTCTACAAACCTATCCGAGTGGATCCTGGATGCGAGGTCCACAGCCGAGGCACCACGCGGTCAAAGTAGGTCGCAGGGGCCCTATTACGCGCGCCATATCTACCCGGAAATGGAACGCACAGCGGGGATTCTTATTTTGAATACACGGTCGCGACGTCCTCTAACTACCCATATAAGCAGAATAATAAACGGGTATCCACAGCCGAGGCAGCACGTATTTGAAAACCGCCGACCGATCTTCATACTCTGACAAAATCACAGCGATAGCGCCAATACTCTGTTTCCTTAAACCAAATCGCCGTCTTGCGCGGTCCATATCCCCGCGAATACACAACGCACAGCCGGGACACCTATGCCGACCTGTAGCCACCGTCAACCTCTAAAGACATGTGGAGGGTGATCCACAATCGGACACTCACAGCCGAGGCACGACGCGGTCAAAGTAGGTCGCAGGGACCATATTACGCGCGCCATATCTACCCGGAAATAGAACGCACAGCGGGGATACTCATGCCCAGTTGTCGAGCTGGAAGTCCTCTAACCACCCATATAAGATGAATAATAAACGGATACACACAGCCGATGCAGCGCGTGTTTGAAAACCGCCGATCGATCTTCATACTCTGACAAAATCACAGCGAAAAATCCTTAAACCAAATACCCGTTTTGCGCGGTCCATATCTCCGCGAAAACACAACGCACAGCCGGGAACCTCATATCTAATTGTAGTCCAAGTCCACTTCTACAAACCTCACCGAGTGGATCCTGGATGCGAGGTCCACAGCCGAGGCACCACGCGGTCAAAGTAGGTTTCGCAGGGGCCCTATTACGCGCGCCATATCTACCCGGAAATGGAACGCACAGCGGGGATTCTTATTTTGAATACACGGTCGCGACGTCCTCTAACTACCCATATAAGCAGAATAATAAACGGGTATCCACAGCCGAGGCAGCACGTATTTGAAAACCGCCGACCGATCTTCATACTCTGACAAAATCACAGCGATAGCGCGCCAATACTCTGTTTCCTTAAACCAAATCGCCGTCTTGCGCGGTCCATATCCCCGCGAATACACAACGCACAGCCGGGACACCTATGCCGACCTGTAGCCACCGTCAACCTCTAAAGACATGTGGAGGGTGATCCACAATCGGACACTCACAGCCGAGGCACGACGCGGTCAAAGTAGGTCGCAGGGACCATATTACGCGCGCCATATCTACCCGGAAATAGAACGCACAGCGGGGATACTCATGCCCAGTTGTCAAGCTGGAAGTCCTCTAACCACCCATATAAGATGAATAATAAACGGATACACACAGCCGATGCAGCGCGTGTTTGAAAACCGCCGATCGATCTTCATACTCTGACAAAATCACAGCGAAAAATCCTTAAACCAAATACCCGTTTTGCGCGGGTCCATATCTCCGCGAAAACACAACGCACAGCCGGGAACCTCATATCTAATTGTAGTCCAAGTCCACTTCTACAAACCTATCCGAGTGGATCCTGGATGCGAGGTCCACAGCCGAGGCACCACGCGGTCAAAGTAGGTCGCAGGGGCCCTATTACGCGCGCCATATCTACCCGGAAATGGAACGCACAGCGGGGATTCTTATTTTGAATACACGGTCGCGACGTCCTCTAACTACCCATATAAGCAGAATAATAAACGGGTATCCATAGCCGAGGCAGCACGTATTTGAAAACCGCCGACCGATCTTCATACTCTGACAAAATCACAGCGATAGCGCCAATACTCTGTTTCCTTAAACCAAATCGCCGTCTTGCGCGGTCCATATCCCCGCGAATACACAACGCACAGCCGGGACACCTATGCCGACCTGTAGCCACCGTCAACCTCTAAAGACATGTGGAGGGTGATCCACAATCGGACACTCACAGCCGAGGCACGACGCGGTCAAAGTAGGTCGCAGGGACCATATTACGCGCGCCATATCTACCCGGAAATAGAACGCACAGCGGGGATACTCATGCCCAGTTGTCAAGCTGGAAGTCCTCTAACCACCCATATAAGATGAATAATAAACGGATACACACAGCCGATGCAGCGCGTGTTTGAAAACCGCCGATCGATCTTCATACTCTGACAAAATCACAGCGAAAAATCTTAAACCAAATACCCGTTTTGCGCGGTCCATATCTCCGCGAAAACACAACGCACAGCCGGGAACCTCATATCTAATTGTAGTCCAAGTCCACTTCTACAAACCTATCCGAGTGGATCCTGGATGCGAGGTCCACAGCCGAGGCACCACGCGGTCAAAGTAGGTCGCAGGGGCCCTATTACGCGCGCCATATCTACCCGGAAATGGAACGCACAGCGGGGATTCTTATTTTGAATACACGGTCGCGACGTCCTCTAACTACCCATATAAGCAGAATAATAAACGGGTATCCACAGCCGAGGCAGCACGTATTTGAAAACCGCCGACCGATTCTTCATACTCTGACAAAATCACAGCGATAGCGCCAATACTCTGTTTCCTTAAACCAAATCGCCGTCTTGCGCGGTCCATATCCCCGCGAATACACAACGCACAGCCGGGACACCTATGCCGACCTGTAGCCACCGTCAACCTCTAAAGACATGTGGAGGGTGATCCACAATCGGACACTCACAGCCGAGGCACGACGCGGTCAAAGTAGGTCGCAGGGACCATATTACGCGCGCCATATCTACCCGGAAATAGAACGCACAGCGGGGATACTCATGCCCAGTTGTCGAGCTGGAAGTCCTCTAACCACCCATATAAGATGAATAATAAACGGATACACACAGCCGATGCAGCGCGTGTTTGAAAACCGCCGATCGATCTTCATACTCTGACAAAATCACAGCGAAAAATCCTTAAACCAAATACCCGTTTTGCGCGGTCCATATCTCCGCGAAAACACAACGCACAGCCGGGAACCTCATATCTAATTGTAGTCCAAGTCCACTTCTACAAACCTATCCGAGTGGATCCTGGATGCGAGGTCCACAGCCGAGGCACCACGCGGTCAAAGTAGGTCGCAGGGGCCCTATTACGCGCGCCATATCTACCCGGAAATGGAACGCACAGCGGGGATTCTTATTTTGAATACACGGTCGCGACGTCCTCTAACTACCCATATAAGCAGAATAATAAACGGGTATCCACAGCCGAGGCAGCACGTATTTGAAAACCGCCGACCGATCTTCATACTCTGACAAAATCACAGCGATAGCGCCAATACTCTGTTTCCTTAAACCAAATCGCCGTCTTGCGCGGTCCATATCCCCGCGAATACACAACGCACAGCCGGGACACCTATGCCGACCTGTAGCCACCGTCAACCTCTAAAGACATGTGGAGGGTGATCCACAATCGGACACTCACAGCCGAGGCACGACGCGGTCAAAGTAGGTCGCAGGGACCATATTACGCGCGCCATATCTACCCGGAAATAGAACGCACAGCGGGGATACTCATGCCCAGTTGTCAAGCTGGAAGTCCTCTAACCACCCATATAAGATGAATAATAAACGGATACACACAGCCGATGCAGCGCGTGTTTGAAAACCGCCGATCGATCTTCATACTCTGACAAAATCACAGCGAAAAATCCTTAAACCAAATACCCGTTTTGCGCGGTCCATATCTCCGCGAAAACACAACGCACAGCCGGGAACCTCATATCTAATTGTAGTCCAAGTCCACTTCTACAAACCTATCCGAGTGGATCCTGGATGCGAGGTCCACAGCCGAGGCACCACGCGGTCAAAGTAGGTCGCAGGGGCCCTATTACGCGCGCCATATCTACCCGGAAATGGAACGCACAGCGGGGATTCTTATTTTGAATACACGGTCGCGACGTCCTCTAACTACCCATATAAGCAGAATAATAAACGGGTATCCACAGCCGAGGCAGCACGTATTTGAAAACCGCCGACCGATCTTCATACTCTGACAAAATCACAGCGATAGCGCCAATACTCTGTTTCCTTAAACCAAATCGCCGTCTTGCGCGGTCCATATCCCCGCGAATACACAACGCACAGCCGGGACACCTATGCCGACCTGTAGCCACCGTCAACCTCTAAAGACATGTGGAGGGTGATCCACAATCGGACACTCACAGCCGAGGCACGACGCGGTCAAAGTAGGTCGCAGGGACCATATTACGCGCGCCATATCTACCCGGAAATAGAACGCACAGCGGGGATACTCATGCCCAGTTGTCAAGCTGGAAGTCCTCTAACCACCCATATAAGATGAATAATAAACGGATACACACAGCCGATGCAGCGCGTGTTTGAAAACCGCCGATCGATCTTCATACTCTGACAAAATCACAGCGAAAAAATCCTTAAACCAAATACCCGTTTTGCGCGGTCCATATCTCCGCGAAAACACAACGCACAGCCGGGAACCTCATATCTAATTGTAGTCCAAGTCCACTTCTACAAACCTATCCGAGTGGATCCTGGATGCGAGGTCCACAGCCGAGGCACCACGCGGTCAAAGTAGGTCGCAGGGGCCCTATTACGCGCGCCATATCTACCCGGAAATGGAACGCACAGCGGGGATTCTTATTTTGAATACACGGTCGCGACGTCCTCTAACTACCCATATAAGCAGAATAATAAACGGGTATCCACAGCCGAGGCAGCACGTATTTGAAAACCGCCGACCGATCTTCATACTCTGACAAAATCACAGCGATAGCGCCAATACTCTGTTTCCTTAAACCAAATCGCCGTCTTGCGCGGTCCATATCCCCGCGAATACACAACGCACAGCCGGGACACCTATGCCGACCTGTAGCCACCGTCAACCTCTAAAGACATGTGGAGGGTGATCCACAATCGGACACTCACAGCCGAGGCACGACGCGGTCAAAGTAGGTCGCAGGGACCATATTACGCGCGCCATATCTACCCGGAAATAGAACGCACAGCGGGGATACTCATGCCCAGTTGTCGAGCTGGAAGTCCTCTAACCACCCATATAAGATGAATAATAAACGGATACACACAGCCGATGCAGCGCGTGTTTGAAAACCGCCGATCGATCTTCATACTCTGACAAAATCACAGCGAAAAATCCTTAAACCAAATACCCGTTTTGCGCGGTCCATATCTCCGCGAAAACACAACGCACAGCCGGGAACCTCATATCTAATTGTAGTCCAAGTCCACTTCTACAAACCTATCCGAGTGGATCCTGGATGCGAGGTCCACAGCCGAGGCACCACGCGGTCAAAGTAGGTCGCAGGGGCCCTATTACGCGCGCCATATCTACCCGGAAATGGAACGCACAGCGGGGATTCTTATTTTGAATACACGGTCGCGACGTCCTCTAACTACCCATATAAGCAGAATAATAAACGGGTATCCACAGCCGAGGCAGCACGTATTTGAAAACCGCCGACCGATCTTCATACTCTGACAAAATCACAGCGATAGCGCCAATACTCTGTTTCCTTAAACCAAATCGCCGTCTTGCGCGGTCCATATCCCCGCGAATACACAACGCACAGCCGGGACACCTATGCCGACCTGTAGCCACCGTCAACCTCTAAAGACATGTGGAGGGTGATCCACAATCGGACACTCACAGCCGAGGCACGACGCGGTCAAAGTAGGTCGCAGGGACCATATTACGCGCGCCATATCTACCCGGAAATAGAACGCACAGCGGGGATACTCATGCCCAGTTGTCGAGCTGGAAGTCCTCTAACCACCCATATAAGATGAATAATAAACGGATACACACAGCCGATGCAGCGCGTGTTTGAAAACCGCCGATCGATCTTCATACTCTGACAAAATCACAGCGAAAAAATCCTTAAACCAAATACCCGTTTTGCGCGGTCCATATCTCCGCGAAAACACAACGCACAGCCGGGAACCTCATATCTAATTGTAGTCCAAGTCCACTTCTACAAACCTCACCGAGTGGATCCTGGATGCGAGGTCCACAGCCGAGGCACCACGCGGTCAAAGTAGGTCGCAGGGGCCCTATTACGCGCGCCATATCTACCCGGAAATGGAACGCACAGCGGGGATTCTTATTTTGAATACACGGTCGCGACGTCCTCTAACTACCCATATAAGCAGAATAATAAACGGGTATCCACAGCCGAGGCAGCACGTATTTGAAAACCGCCGACCGATCTTCATACTCTGACAAAATCACAGCGATAGCGCCAATACTCTGTTTCCTTAAACCAAATCGCCGTCTTGCGCGGTCCATATCCCCGCGAATACACAACGCACAGCCGGGACACCTATGCCGACCTGTAGCCACCGTCAACCTCTAAAGACATGTGGAGGGTGATCCACAATCGGACACTCACAGCCGAGGCACGACGCGGTCAAAGTAGGTCGCAGGGACCATATTACGCGCGCCATATCTACCCGGAAATAGAACGCACAGCGGGGATACTCATGCCCAGTTGTCAAGCTGGAAGTCCTCTAACCACCCATATAAGATGAATAATAAACGGATACACACAGCCGATGCAGCGCGTGTTTGAAAACCGCCGATCGATCTTCATACTCTGACAAAATCACAGCGAAAAATCCTTAAACCAAATACCCGTTTTGCGCGGTCCATATCTCCGCGAAAACACAACGCACAGCCGGGAACCTCATATCTAATTGTAGTCCAAGTCCACTTCTACAAACCTATCCGAGTGGATCCTGGATGCGAGGTCCACAGCCGAGGCACCACGCGGTCAAAGTAGGTCGCAGGGGCCCTATTACGCGCGCCATATCTACCCCGGAAATGGAACGCACAGCGGGGATTCTTATTTTGAATACACGGTCGCGACGTCCTCTAACTACCCATATAAGCAGAATAATAAACGGGTATCCACAGCCGAGGCAGCACGTATTTGAAAAACCGCCGACCGATCTTCATACTCTGACAAAATCACAGCGATAGCGCCAATACTCTGTTTCCTTAAACCAAATCGCCGTCTTGCGCGGTCCATATCCCCGCGAATACACAACGCACAGCCGGGACACCTATGCCGACCTGTAGCCACCGTCAACCTCTAAAGACATGTGGAGGGTGATCCACAATCGGACACTCACAGCCGAGGCACGACGCGGTCAAAGTAGGTCGCAGGGACCATATTACGCGCGCCATATCTACCCGGAAATAGAACGCACAGCGGGGATACTCATGCCCAGTTGTCAAGCTGGAAGTCCTCTAACCACCCATATAAGATGAATAATAAACGGATACACACAGCCGATGCAGCGCGTGTTTGAAAACCGCCGATCGATCTTCATACTCTGACAAAATCACAGCGAAAAATCCTTAAACCAAATACCCGTTTTGCGCGGTCCATATCTCCGCGAAAACACAACGCACAGCCGGGAACCTCATATCTAATTGTAGTCCAAGTCCACTTCTACAAACCTATCCGAGTGGATCCTGGATGCGAGGTCCACAGCCGAGGCACCACGCGGTCAAAGTAGGGTCGCAGGGGCCCTATTACGCGCGCCATATCTACCCGGAAATGGAACGCACAGCGGGGATTCTTATTTTGAATACACGGTCGCGACGTCCTCTAACTACCCATATAAGCAGAATAATAAACGGGTATCCACAGCCGAGGCAGCACGTATTTGAAAACCGCCGACCGATCTTCATACTCTGACAAAATCACAGCGATAGCGCCAATACTCTGTTTCCTTAAACCAAATCGCCGTCTTGCGCGGTCCATATCCCCGCGAATACACAACGCACAGCCGGGACACCTATGCCGACCTGTAGCCACCGTCAACCTCTAAAGACATGTGGAGGGTGATCCACAATCGGACACTCACAGCCGAGGCACGACGCGGTCAAAGTAGGTCGCAGGGACCATATTACGCGCGCCATATCTACCCGGAAATAGAACGCACAGCGGGATACTCATGCCCAGTTGTCGAGCTGGAAGTCCTCTAACCACCCATATAAGATGAATAATAAACGGATACACACAGCCGATGCAGCGCGTGTTTGAAAACCGCCGATCGATCTTCATACTCTGACAAAATCACAGCGAAAAATCCTTAAACCAAATACCCGTTTTGCGCGGTCCATATCTCCGCGAAAACACAACGCACAGCCGGGAACCTCATATCTAATTGTAGTCCAAGTCCACTTCTACAAACCTATCCGAGTGGATCCTGGATGCGAGGTCCACAGCCGAGGCACCACGCGGTCAAAGTAGGTCGCAGGGGCCCTATTACGCGCGCCATATCTACCCGGAAATGGAACGCACAGCGGGGATTCTTATTTTGAATACACGGTCGCGACGTCCCTCTAACTACCCATATAAGCAGAATAATAAACGGGTATCCACAGCCGAGGCAGCACGTATTTGAAAACCGCCGACCGATCTTCATACTCTGACAAAATCACAGCGATAGCGCCAATACTCTGTTTCCTTAAACCAAATCGCCGTCTTGCGCGGTCCATATCCCCGCGAATACACAACGCACAGCCGGGACACCTATGCCGACCTGTAGCCACCGTCAACCTCTAAAGACATGTGGAGGGTGATCCACAATCGGACACTCACAGCCGAGGCACGACGCGGTCAAAGTAGGTCGCAGGGACCATATTACGCGCGCCATATCTACCCGGAAATAGAACGCACAGCGGGGATACTCATGCCCAGTTGTCAAGCTGGAAGTCCTCTAACCACCCATATAAGATGAATAATAAACGGATACACACAGCCGATGCAGCGCGTGTTTGAAAACCGCCGATCGATCTTCATACTCTGACAAAATCACAGCGAAAAATCCTTAAACCAAAATACCCGTTTTGCGCGGTCCATATCTCCGCGAAAACACAACGCACAGCCGGGAACCTCATATCTAATTGTAGTCCAAGTCCACTTCTACAAACCTATCCGAGTGGATCCTGGATGCGAGGTCCACAGCCGAGGCACCACGCGGTCAAAGTAGGTCGCAGGGGCCCTATTACGCGCGCCATATCTACCCGGAAATGGAACGCACAGCGGGGATTCTTATTTTGAATACACGGTCGCGACGTCCTCTAACTACCCATATAAGCAGAATAATAAACGGGTATCCACAGCCGAGGCAGCACGTATTTGAAAACCGCCGACCGATCTTCATACTCTGACAAAATCACAGCGATAGCGCCAATACTCTGTTTCCTTAAACCAAATCGCCGTCTTGCGCGGTCCATATCCCCGCGAATACACAACGCACAGCCGGGACACCTATGCCGACCTGTAGCCACCGTCAACCTCTAAAGACATGTGGAGGGTGATCCACAATCGGACACTCACAGCCGAGGCACGACGCGGTCAAAGTAGGTCGCAGGGACCATATTACGCGCGCCATA
>NW_027466743.1:2500-7500 GCF_050575085.1 Anarhichas minor
AATCTGCTAAATGACTGCAATGTAATGTCAAGAATGAAAATAAGTTTGTGGAAAGCCAGAGTCTGCTGAAACTTTAAAAAAGAAAAGAGAAACCAGTTGGAGCTGCACATACTATTGCTAATGGATTTCCATTGTTGGATGAAGCGTCTAGAGATTCACTGGATGATTTCTTAGAAGCTGAGATATCAATAAGCATCTATCAATCCAGAAATACAAAAGTATAGCACCATCTACAAACTGGATCTGATTGTAGAAGAAGAACAAATCAATAAAGCATCAATGCCAGAGGACATAAAACATCCCTGAACACTTCTGAAAAGAGAGATCTATACGTGAAGAGATGGAAAGAGGTCCAATATCTCATCGGTCTCTTCATGAGTATCTATTGACTAAGGGAAGAAGAAGCGTCATGTCTGGAGTTGTATTTGTGGATCACAGCATCACGGGGATCATGATGATTGGCCGAATACAGGAAACCTTTCCTGATAAAAGAGTCTGGTGCGTTCTGTTCCTCTTCAAACAAAGACCAATATAACACTACATTACATTACAGTCATTTAGCAGATGCTTTTCAGTCAGGGCACTATTACTTTTTTCGACACACTATACTCTGACTTTCTTTTTAACTTTCTGTCGTACTATACCACGACTATTCACACTGGTTATTGGTCAACATTGTGTTGCTGTTTATTAATAATCTGAACAGTAAAAACATGAACAGAATCTGTGGTCTTAAAATAAAATACATTTACAGTAAAATATACACAACGTGTTTTCTGTGGCTTAACAATAACAGTGGTGAATAAAGTGGTGAACTACCTCGTTTTTTAACACAGTGGATGGATCAATATATTCCATAACATATAAAGCTGAAACAGCTGGTTGATCAATCGACAGAATGAATTAGAGGCTTTTCTGATAATCAATGGTTCAGTGTTTGTTTAGAAGTCGTCGAAGCTGAAGTTCTCTCCGTTCTCAAACATGGAGGAAACAGGAAGTGTGGCTCTGGCCTGACTGATGATGTCATTACAGGACAGGGAGACAGCTCCGCCCACTGACTGACTCCTTCCACTGACAGAAGGCTCCTCTCCCTCCTCCTGAAAGTCAGGCCGGAGGAAACAAGCCCATCTGGAGACTGCACCAGAACTCACACTGGGAGGATTAATGCTCTTTCTGGGAGGACTGGTGTGGTTCAGACTCTTGGTTCTAGTGTGGTTTTCACTGGGAGGACTCTTGTTTCTCAGACTAGTGGTCTTACCAGGTTTCATCATCCGACTGGACCAATTTGTCTGCAGTGGAAAGAAATCAGAAGGATTTAACAGCAGACAAACTGACTTTTTACGACACGCTATACTATGACTTTTTATAAAACGATTTATGGAGCCAGTATATGACTAAAACTAAACATCTTTTGTGAGTTGGCTAACAGCACCAGCATTGATAAGAGATTATAATAATATATATAAATTATTATATTCTATATTACATTAAGTGTGACTCAGGTAAAACATCGTGTTGATAAATGTTGTGATGTCATCATGTTACCTGTTCAGGTGTCCACTTGTCTGGTCTTCCTTCATCTGTTCGTCCCTTTATTCTCTTCCTCTTCCTGTTAAACATCACCGACCTTTTAAAATCAGATTTCAGGATTCATAATTAAACTTTTGAGAATCATTGATATAAAAACAAAATAGTTTTTTATCTCTTCATAATTATAATTTTAACTAAAAATAAACATTTTTATACCTGAATTCCTCTTTTCTCCTTTTGAGCGTCTGACTATTTTATGAGTTCTTGAATTTAGTGAAGTTAATCATTCTTTTGTTGCCTTAAAATGTAAACTTAAAGTGAAGTGAAAAAATCTGAGATTGTATTTTTAGGCAAAAGAAAAATATCTAAAGTCGAGCTCATAAAATGACGTAATCACAAATAGTTAATTAATAAAAACACTGTTTAAATGTCAGAGATTAAATAAAAGAAGAACAATTCATCTTAAGATTGTTTAGAAACAGGAAGTGTTAAAAATCTTCATTTGAGTAAATATGTATCAGCTTAATCAAAACGTTTAAACCTTTGTTTCTTTAGAACACATTTCATATTTAACTTGTGTCTTTAAAGTTTGTATAATGATAATAAAGCAGTTTATGAATATGAGATATGAGTTTATAGATTATGATCCCTCCTCACTGAGGAGGTTTATGGTGTTTAGTCTCTGGGCAGATCTCTACGTTACACCTGTCCGTCACTACAGGTGTATTGTAGAAACATTCTGCTGACTAACAGGTAGGTGTCACACCTGTCAGTCATGTTGTTGCCATGGAGCTGTTGCCTGTCCAGCAAGACATTCTCCTCCTCCTCCTGCTCTGGCTCCGCCTCCTCAGGTGTGTCCAGGTATTTGCTCCAGCGGCTCGATCCAGTTGGCCTCATCTGGAGACAGTTAGAGAGGAAAAGAGTTCATATTTCTAAATATGATTAATATTAACTTAAGACCAGTGTGTGTGTGTGTGTGGTCACCTGGTCGTGTTCCTCAGGTACATCCTCTCTGTCTGCCTCCACCTGCTTCCTGTTAACAACAACCATTACAGCTCATATTAAAGCAAGAGACAGTAACAGGTGAGGACACCTGGACAAACCGTTGAGGACACCTGGACAAACAGGTGAGGACAACTGGACAAACAGGTGAGGACACCTAGTTAAACAGGTGAGGACACCTGGACAAACGGGTGAGGACACCTAGTTAAACAGGTGAGGACACCTGGACAAACGGGTGAGGACACCTAGTTAAACAGGTGAGGACACCTGGACAAACGGGTGAGGACAACTGGACAAACGGGTGAGGACACCTGGACAAACGGGTGAAGAGTGCTGAGTATTGCAGGACAGGTGTGTTACCTTAGAGACCAGGTGTCCTGCTCCTCCATCATCGCTCCTCTCGAGGCGTTAAGTTTCTGAACATGACGTCTGCAGTCGGCTCCGGAGCCCCGCCCAAACTCCTGTCGACCAATCAGCACACAGAGCGTCAGGTGACACCCCTGAACCCTGACCCTTCACTAAGCCCCGCCCTTAGAACGCAGACGGACCAATTACAGCGTAGCATCCCTGGTCATACTCACCCTTCCCCAGGTAAGTCTGTACCTGCTTGATATTTATATATACATATATTAGTGCTGGGCAAGTTAACGCGTTAATGCATTCATCAATTAACGCCGACAATTATTTTATCGCGCGTTAATGCATTTTTAAAATTTATTATAATTCTTTTTTTTTTTTTAAAGACAAGAGACAATACATATACATAACAACAAGAGGATGACAAGAACAGTGGGATAAAAGCCAGCAAACATCCTATAGTCAGTTGTGTGTGTGTGTGTGTGTGTGAACATGTGTGTGTATGTCCTTGAGCCTTTTTTAAGATGGGAAAAAAAAAATGATCTCCGTGGTCAACTCAGCAGACACTTACATGTTAGTGCACCTATATGCTGAAATTCACGGTAAACGCATTTAAACGGCACAGATCGGGAGCGAGCGAAGGACTTTGAAAGTTAGCGGAAAGATTAACGTGAGACAACATCCGGTTTCTTCAGACGAACATCCGGTTTTCAGAATAAGATGCCAACAAAGTATGAATTATATTCACATTAAGTATAAAACATGCTACCTGCATCTCGTGAACCAAATGTTATTGCCCTTTTGTTCATATAGCAGTACTTTTAAAATAAAAGTGCGCAATACATTACTTTTGAATTCATTATTGAACTTTGCCATAACCATGCGATTAATCGCGATTCAATATTTTAATCGTTGCCCAGCACAGATAGATAGATAGATATAGATATAGATATAGATCTATATCTATATCTATATAGCACTTATTGTTTTTATATTAGTTTGTGGCACTTATTGCATTCGTTTGTTTCTGCACTGTACGTTGGCTCTGGTTTATGCTCTTAGATGCTTGTTTGAGGAAAGGACATGCACTTATTACTTCTGGTGACTAGTTCTCTCGAAAACTGATGTTGAATACACCTATTGTAAGTCGCTTTGGATAAAAGCGTCTGCTAAATGACTGTAATGTAATATATATATATATATATATATATATATATATATATATATATATATATATATATATATATATATATATATATATATATATATATATATATATATATATATATATATATATATATCAGAAAGCATGCTACATCGTGATGTATGTCGTTATTAAATATATATTGTACCGATTATACTTCAGTACTTTACTTATTATTTAACCATTTTATAAAGTAGCTTTGATACTTTTACAGAAGTAAATGATTGTAACTGTTTATGCTTTAATTAGTTTCTTTTGAATTCATTATTGAACTTTGCCATAACAATGCGATTAATCGAGATTAAATATTTTAATTGTTGCCCAGCACTAACATATATATATAAGATATATTTATTCTAACCTTCAGCAGTGACTGTTTCTCTCCACACAGTTTACAGCTCCACTTGTTCACCTTCTTCACCTGACAGACAAAGAATAGGGAAATCACAGGAAGTGATGTCATATATAATCAGATTCAGATTAAACTTTATTGTCATTGCACAGAGTACAACTCCTAGGACAACGGAACAGACAACATAACAGACAACATAACAGACAACAGCATAGACAACAAAACAAACAGAATAGACAACAGAACAGACAACATAGCAGACACCAGAATAGACAACAGAACAAACAGAACAGACAACAGAACAGACAACAGAACAGACACCAGAATAGACAACAGAACAGACAACAGCAATAACAACGGAACAGACAACGGAATAGACAACAGCATAGACAACAGAACAGACACCAGAATAGACAACAGAACAGACAACAGAACAGGCAACAGAACAGGCAACAGAACAGACACCAGAATAGACACCAGCATAGACAACAGAATAGACACCAGCATAGACAACAGAATAGACAACAGCATAGACAACAGAATAGACAACAGCAT
>NW_027466743.1:12500-21400 GCF_050575085.1 Anarhichas minor
ACAGCTGCTTAACATGGGGGTCAAACGACATGGATCGATCAAAGAAAATCCCTAGATTGCGCAGGTTGCAATGGGCAGCAGAGGAGAGTGGACCAATACTCTGCCTGATCATGGGGACAAACTCATCCGGTGCAATAACTAGAACCTCCGTCTTAGTGTCGTTAAGTTGCAGGCAGTTTTCTGCCGTCCAGTCTCTGATGGCATTGACACAGTCCAGGAGCCTAGTTAATGTGAAGGCCTCGCTGGGTTTGAATGACAGATGGAGTTGGATGTCATCTGCATATAAATGATAGGACACATTATAACTTTTTATAATCGGTCCCAAAGGTAACAGATAAAGGGAAAATAACAGAGGCCCCAGAAACGAGCCCTGCGGTACGCCACAAGACAGTGGAGAGGTAACAGACACAAAATCACCCACAGACATTAAAACTTCTGTCATTGAGGTAAGATGTGAACCAGTCTAGCGCTATGCCAGATATGCCAACCCAATCACGTAGCCTCTTAATCAGGATGTTATGGTCTACAGTGTCGAATGCAGAACTGAGGTCCAGAAGAACTAACACAGAGCAGTCACCTGCATCAGAACACATGAGAATGTAATTTGAAACCCTCAGGAGAGCGGTTTCAGTAGAGTGTTGTCTGCGAAACCCAGACTGGAATTCGTCGTACATGTTGTGCCTCTCCAGTGCAGCAGTAAGTTGGTTGTTCACCACTTTCTCTACAATTTTGGACAGGAAAGGCAGTTTTGATATGGGCCTGTAGTTCATAGGCAATGCCGGATCTAAGTTTGGTTTCTTTAATATGGGCTGGATAGTGGCATGTTTAAAATAGGAAGGGACAATTCCTGTAGACAATGAGGAATTGACAATAGATGTTACTGCAGGGCCAATAATTAGCAGAACTTTCTTAAATAGAGAGGATGGTATTATATCCAGAGGGCAAGATGATGGCTTTGTTTTGTTAATTATGTCCATCAGGTCTTGAAGGCTGATAGGTTGGAAAGAGTCCAGAACAGTAGGAGATTGGGAGGAGCTACATGTAGATGAACAAATCCCAGGCTGAATGCCAGACCTAATACCTGTTACCTTATCATTGAAATAGGTAAGGAATTTGTTGCAATCGTCAACAGAACAGCATGGTAATGTAGAGACAGACGGTGAAACAATTCTCTTAATTGTGTCAAACAAAATCTTGGGATTTTTCTTTGAGGAAGAGATTAAGTTGGCAAAATAAGCAGTTCTAGCTTCCTTTACTCCAGCATTAAAAGAAACTCTGAGGTCTTTGAGATATGAGCGATGCACTTCTAGCCCAGTGGCTTTTATCACCCTCTATGTACCAACGTACATTTATAACAAATACCACACATATTACGGTAATCAGCGTTGCATATGTGTCTGACCAAAATACCAAAAAAAGCAAAAAATAAATTATTCATTTAAATTATTGTTTTAGAGTTTTTAAAGTGTTTTGTTTGTAATATGTATAATAAGCATCATTTAGTATCACTACTGAGAATTTAACAAACATAAAAACATGACGTAGATAGGTTTGCAGTTTTCAAGAAGTATATTTAAATATCATCTCTTACACACATGAAGATAAAGTTGTGAACACCGGCTGAATATCTTTGATCAGAATCATTATAACTGTGTTATAACTGCTGCTGTGTAAAGGGAATACTGCTGCTAACAAGAACCTGATGTGTTTAAAGTGTTTACAAACCAAATGTTATTGACCTTTAGTTCATATAGCAGTACTTTCAAAATAAAAGTGCACAATACACTACTTTAGAATTCATTATTGAATTTTGGGCATAACTGAGATTAATCACGATTAAAAATTGTAATCGTTGCCCAGCACTAATATATATTTATATCATCTTATCAGTTTAAACACACATTAAGACCTGCATGTCAACACGTCTCTTCTTTTTTCATTCTGACTTAATGTAAATTTTCTTTGTTTCATTTTCTTTAATTGAAGGTAAGAAGTTAACTTTAATATAACACCATTAAATCAACTGAAAACATTACACGATCATTTTTATCACTATTTTAAGTGGATTTTTATTGGAATGTTAGCTAAAAACAAGTCCGTTAGCTCTGTGTCTCTCTGAGTTTGTTTGTTACCTGATGGACCTGGAAGCTCTCACAGGTAGAACACCTGAGGACGTGAAACTCCTGAACCATGACAGACGTTCTGAATCTACTATTTATATATATATATTACCTACTAAATCTACTATGTATATCTTCTGGAACACAGGTCCGTGTTCCCGGTTCTATTTGAACAAAAAGAAGAGGAAAAACATTACAGCGGAAACAGGAAGTGAAACCGGAAGTGGGCATTTTCCTCTCTGAGCGCCTCCTGCAGGTCGGAGGACTGAATATAATATAAATAGACATATACATATAAATATAAACTAAATATAAATATATATATAAACTAGATATAAATATTAACTAAATATAAATATACGTATAAATATAAATATAAACTAGATATAAATATACAGCGGGTAAAATAAGTATTGAACACGTCACCATTTTTCTCAGTAAATATATTTCTAAAGGTGATGTTGACATGAACTTTTCACCAGATGTTGGTAACAACCCAAGTAATCCATACATACAAAGAACTCCTAACAAATATGTTCAGAAATTAAGTTATGTGTAATAAAATGGAATGACACAGGGAAAAAGTATTGAACACGCTTACTGAAATTTAGTTAATACTTGGTACAAAAGCCTTTGTTGGTAATGATGCTTCCTGTATGGAGAAACTAGTCGCATGCATTGCTCAGGTGTGATTTTGGGCCATTCTTCCACACAAAGTCTTCAAATCTTCAAGGTTCCGTGGGCCTCTTCTATGAACTCTGATCTTTAGTCCTTTCCATAGATTTTCTATTGGATTCAAGTCAGCTGATCGTCCGGGCCATTCTAGCAGCTTTGTTTTATTTCTCTGTTTATTGGTCGGTCCTTTCCTTTCCTTTGGTAAAGGAGGGTCTAGTGTTTCCTATCCTAAAGGAGACAAGAAAAGAAGGAAGCAACCTTTCCTTAGCATTTAGAGGATTCCACCAGCTCTGATACATCCAGGTCATTCACTCCGTTACAAGAAATACTAACTATATAAGTATTTATATTATATTATATATGATATATATATTCATATATTATATATATATTCATCTACAAACATGAGACCACAGAAGAAGAAAAGGGAGTTTCCTTCAGTATTTATTAGACAACGTATAACTGATCGATAATAAAAGCAGAATAAATACGGTAAAGACAAGAGAATAAAAACATCCTCTGACATCACAGGAGTGACGTCATCACAAACAAGGCTTCAGTGACGTTAAAATAAAAAACTCCAGGTGTGAAGTCACCTGAGTGAAACAAGTAATATGACGTTATTAATATACAGTAAACATATGTGAGGAAACTAAAGCATTTCATCATTAAACACGTTGGTTTTATTGTCTCTAGATCACTTTTTATTCAAGTTTTATTGTCTTAAAATCAATGAAAAGGTGAATAATCCTTATTTAAAGTCATTTCTTTAATCTTCTCGTATAAACTTTGACCTGTTTACCTCATAATATAATAATAATGTTCAATCTTTCTTTGACTATAAACAGAAATGATTTGATTATATGAAGATGATTTAGTGTCGTTGGTTTTAATCTTTATTTACATTTAACTAAATGAATTCATTTATAGGATAGATTTTATGGTAATCAGGTGACTTCACTGACCAATCAGAGCTCAGTACGTAAATCATGAGATAATATTACACAAATGAAGAAGTTATGTTTCAGACTAAATCACTGTTTAAATTCACAGGTTTATATTAATTATAGTCAGATCTGTGTCTCTAGATGAAGCAGTGATTTTATTAATATAATCATTTAAACATTGATTTATTAACAGTTTAATATGTTTCTTTCAGTCTGAATTATGAGTTTAACTTCTTCATATTTCTGATGTCATAGTTTTCTCTTTTTAAAACGGTCTGCTGACAGCAGACTGGTCCTCGTCTGTGATTGGTCAGATGCTTTAAACCCCTTTATGTGAACGTCTCATAACCAGATCAATCAGGTGGAGGTGAGTCAGGTGGTGGAGGTGAGTCAGGTGGTGGAGGTGAGTCAGGTGGAGGCAAGTTCGTGGTCGGAGGCGGAGCTTGTCTGACGCTCTACCGCCCTCTGAGCCTTACAGGCGGCCATCTTGTTCTGGAAGTCCCTCTTCTTTTCAAAGTAGTCCACGAGCGGCGGCTCCGTCAGCAGCGACGCCAGCACCTGTTCGAAGGTGATCGACCAATCGACATCCAGCACACTGCCCTGCCTCTGACCGCCGATCAGCACGGTGTCGTCGGCGATGTCGTCGCACTGCAGCGATCCGGAGCTCACCACGGAGTACGACGACAGCGACGTGTCGTCTTTGATCTCCTCGTCCGGAGCCGCCGGCTCCAGCTGAGCGTCGGCCAAAGCTCGACGCACCTGGGACTCACCTGACTCCTCCCTCTGACCCTCGGTGGACGGAGCCTGAGCAGCGGCTTCGTCCGTCTTCCGGCCGCCATTGTTGAACTTCTTGCCGACCTCCCCTATACGCAGCAGCAGGCTGGCAACGGTGGCGATGGAATGATAGAGCTGCTGCTCCAGAAGGTCCTCACTGAACATGTTGTAGAGGGTCTTACACAGGTCGATGAACTGCTCCTACACACACACACACACACAAACATGTTAACACACGCACACAAACATATTAACACACACACACACACCCACACAAACACACACGCACACACAAACATGTTAACACACACACACACAAACATATTAACACACACACACACACACACACAAACATATTAACACACACACACACACAAACATATTAACACACACACACACACACAAACATATTAACACACACACACACACACACATATTAACACACACACAAACATATTAACACACACGAGTAATTTTAAGAGGGTACAGGACCACGTGGAATCCCTTGTGGATTTTAAAATCATAGCAGCGTTTAGAAGAAACAAAAACATAAAAGATCTTCTAGTACATGCCTCCTTGGGCGGAAAACATAAAAAAGACAAGCACAACAGACACTTTAAAAATATTAAATTCATGGTAAATCAACATACACACAGAGACACAAACATAGTAACACACACACACACCCACACAAACACACACGCACACACAAACATGTTAACACACACACACACAAACATATTAACACACACACACACACACACACACAAACATATTAACACACACACACACACAAACATATTAACACACACACACACACAAACATATTAACACACACACACACAAACATATTAACACACACATAAACACACATATTAACACACACACAGGACTGAACCAGATCTCTTCACCTGGTTCATCCTGGGCAGGTCTTTGATGGTCTCCGTCTTGGGTTCCTTCTCTTTGGCCCACATTCTCAGGTAGTACCGGTAGTCCTTCACCTTCTCCTCTGAAACAACAGACAGAGACCTGTCTACCTGCAGTCCAACACACACACCTGTGCTCAGGTGTGGTCAGTAAGTGGACACACAGGTAACCTGAACCTGGTTCTGAATCTAGTCTGACTCTAGGAGGCATTTACCTTTCTTCTCCACGATATCTCCGCCTCCATCCTTCACCTCCTCACCTGCACACAGACAGATCTTCATCACCATCATCACCATCATCACCACCATCATCATCATCATCACCACCACCATCACCACCATCATCATCACCACCATCATCACCACCATCATCATCGTCACCACCACCACCACCATCGTCATCACCACCACCATCATCATCACCATCACCACCACCACCATCATCATCACCACCACCACCATCATCATCACCATCATTATCACCACCATCATCATCATCATCACCACCACCATCATCACCACCATCATCATTATCACCACCATCATCACCACCATCATCATCACCACCATCATCGTCACCACCACCACTGTCATCATCATCACCACCACCACCACCACCACCGTCATCATCATCACCACCATCATCATCGTCATCACCACCATCATCGTCACCACCACCACCAGCATCGTCATCACCACCACCATCATCATCATCGTCACCACCACCACCACCATCGTCATCACCACCACCATCATCACCATCACCACCACCACCACCACCACCACCATCATCATCATTATCACCACCACCATCATTATCACCACCATCATCATCATCATCACCACCATCATTATCACCACCACCATCATCATCACCATCACCATCACCATCATCACCACCATCAACAACATCATCGTCACCACCACCACCACCACCATCATCATCATCATCATCATCACCATCATAAAAAAGCACAAATGTTGCGATAAAGAATGAAATAAGTTCAAACTGTTAGTTAAAATGTCTCCTGCTCTGATCATCTGGCCACACCCCCAACAGTGATGTCATAGCACAGGTGAAACAGCTGGAGCTGGACCAGTAACAAAGGTCATGATCATAGGTTCTACTGGGGGATCAGAGACCCGGGTCCACATCAGAGACCCGGGTCCACTACAGTCCAGGTGAGAAACAACTGCTGTGACATCACTGGCTGTGGGCAGGTGGGCAATGTCAAACCTGAACCATCAAGACCATCAAGACCATCAGGACCATCAAGACCATCAGCCTGAGGAGCAACAGGTTCCTCAAAACCACAAAGACACAAACCTGAAGTCACTTCATGCTGAGTCAACATGTCCAGATCAGACAGGAGGGAAGATTCTGGAGGGAAAGTTGAAAAGAAAAGAAGAAGAAGAAGAAGAAGAAGAAGAAGAAGTAAAAGAAGCAGAAGAAGAAGAAGAAGAAGTAAAAGAAGCAGAAGAAGAAGAAGTAAAAGAAGCAGAAGAAGAAGAAGTAAAAGAAGCAGAAGAAGAAGAAGAAGAAGCAGAAGAAGAAGTAAAAGAAGCAGCAGAAGAAGTAGAAGAAGAGATGAAGCAGCATGTGAGTAAGAAAGGAAACATTGAAATATTAATGAGAAGATTTGATTGATGATGTTTCACTGATTGAACCTGATCAGTTCACACTAACTTTTATTCTACTGTGTTTATTTATTACAGCAGGAACCAAGTCCTCCAAACAACTGTGGATGTATCTGTAATGTGGCAACAATACACACATGTATTTACAACTGCAGTAGTAGTAGTAGTAGTAGTAGAAATACTGCAGTAAATCAGTAGTTCACAGTATATTTATCTGTGTGTTTACCTTGAGGTTCCTCCTCAGTGAAGAAGTGTGTCGCCTCCAGAGCAGACTCCGCCTCCTCAGGACACAGAGCTGCAACACAAACAAACAAATAAACAACCACACAAATAAATAAATAACCCACCAAATAAATGAACAAAGACTACAGACTACTGTTACCTGGTGGGAGGTGGAGCTTGTACAGCAGTTTGAGTTTCTCGGTCATGTCTCCGTGGTACATCCCACCTGCAGACACACAAACAAACTCTGATACCATCTAAATATTTAGATATTTAATATTTAAATCCTCTAAAAAGACTCAGGAGTGAAGCCTCCTGTTTGTGGACTCACTGAGTCCGGTGATGAACTCTTTGAAGTTGACCAGTCCGTCCTTGTTCTGGTCCAGGAGTCTGAAGAGGCGGGTCGACAGCGTGGAGGTGTGGCCTCCACAGACCCAGGGAGCCAGTGCGTTGAACAGCTGAGTGAACTGAGCCGGGTCGATGCGGTACTGCTCCAGGTACGGCAGGCTGGGGTCATGGTGCTCAGCTGCAGAGCTGCTGGAGCCCCAATAACAGCTCGTCATGTGTTTGGACTGAAGATCAGAGATACAAAAAGAGGCTTTAAACTCAGATTACAGCACCTACACAAACATCCAATTCAAATTACAATCATCATCTGACACCAGACAAAGATATTGTTTATATATCACCAACATAGTTAGGGCCGGCTCAGGTCTACCGTTAGGGCCGGCTCAGGTCTACCGTTAGGGCCGGCTCAGGTCTACAGTTAGGGCCGGTTCAGGTTTACAGTTAGGGCCGGTTCAGGTTTACAGTTAGGGCCGGTTCAGGTTTACAGTTAGGGCCGGTTCAGGTTTGTAGTTAGGGCCGGTTCAGGTTTGTAGTTAGGGCCGGTTCAGGTTTGTAGTTAGGGCTGGTTCAGGTTTGTAGTTAGGGCTGGTTCAGGTTTGTAGTTAGGGCTGGTTCAGGTGGAGCATAAATCTTCTCCCAAGTCGTAGTTCTCTTGCAGACTGAGTCAGATCATCCTCCAGGATTTGTGGATATGTTTCTGCATTCATGTTCCCCTCTACCTTTACAAGCCTTCCAGGGCCTGCTGCTGAGAAGCATCCCCAGAGCATGATGCTGCCACCACCATGCTTCACGGTGGAGATGGTGTGTTTGTGCTGATGTGCAGTGTTTGGTGTTCACCAAACATAGCGTCTAGTCTGATGGCCAAAAAGCTAAATTTTTGTCTCATCAGACCAAAGAACCTTCTTTTTTTATTTTTTTTTATTTATTATACTATATTGATCCCGGAAGGGGAAATTTGTCTCTGCATTTGACCCATCCCTGTATATAGGGAGCAGTGGGCTGCCAATGACAGGCGCCCGGGGAGCCGTTAGGGTTTCAGTGTCTTGCTCAGGGACACTTCGACACGTGACACGTCCCAGTCAAGGATCGAACCATTGACCTTGCGGTTACCGTTGACCTTGGACCTCCCAGACAGGTGTTTTTATACTACAATCACTTGACACACATCAACTGCACTCAGGTCATCTCCATTTCACTACTTGTGACACTGCTGTCATCAACTAGCTGCACTTCTGTTGAATTAGGTCAGT
>NW_027466744.1:0-19722 GCF_050575085.1 Anarhichas minor
TTTACTTGATAAAACGTGTTTTCATTATGTATAGACTCATGTGTGGTCTTCCTCTTTTGTTACATACTTTTGAGCTACATTGTGACATTGAACTGTTAACCATTAACTGTTACCACTACCGTGTTTGCTTAAGGCGCCAACATTTGACAAACACAAAAAAAATCCACAACGTTAACAAAAGCAAAGAAAAGCAAAGCTGTCTTTCCTTTCCTCGTCCATCCAATGGTGGGGAAACACAAAAGCTGTAAACACAACAGAGAATCGAATGGTGAACAAGGTAGCAGACAGCCGCATATTCACACATCCAGCCTGACCAATGTTCACTCAAATGTTTTGCTCTGTTTTGACCTCCACCAGCTCCTGAGGGACTCTTGTGCCTCTTTAGCTGCTAGATGCGCCACTATGCTGCCAGCTGCTTTTGGTGCTCGGCAGAGGCTTCGATGAGAGCGGTGAGAGTCAACCAAAACAGTGAAGTCGTAAAAAAGCAAAAAAAGCTGAAAGACGTTAAAATGCTCCATAGAGATGATGGGAACTGAGTTAGGTGATAGTTTTCTGTGGGTTAATTACTACGAAACAATCTTTTTTTAATCATGCATGGACATTTCAACCATTGTTAATATGATATATTGATTAGAATATCTTTAATGACCGTTGCCGGTCCTTGGGTTGCTATAGAGTTTAGCCTTTCTGAGAAACGTACTCTTTGTTTTTTGCTGGTCTCGTGTCAGATTATTGACTTGCTTAAGAAAAGAGTCTGGCCTGTTGTAACGCTGGAGGAGGAGGACGCACAACCAGCGTACAGACTCTCTCCGTCTCCTGAAAGACGACCTAGTTTTAGGTGCCCTGTTAGAATTTGTTTTTCATAAAGTCGGACATACCTCTGTGCAGTTGGTAAACAAACAACTTTAATAGAGTGTGTCGTGTGTACGCGCTATTCGAGTGTGTCGGCTTGTTTTGCACCGTGTTTACATGCTTCTAATGTCGGGCCAGGACCGTCGTTAAATCTATCTGCTACAGTTATCACCAGGTACACCCCGTGGAGGACCTTAATTACTTGCAGTCATCTCTCTACTCTGGATAGAAAATTAACTCACTTTTAGCTCCACTACTACACACACACACACACACACACACAGAAGTTAATCACTAGCAGCTACAGCTAATGAATCAGCTGCAAATGTCTAAATATGGTGAAGCTGAACCACCTGTTTAAGAACACGTTGACAGAAACACACTTGTTGGGCATCCTGAGTGCTGTAAACAAACAGGCAGAGAAATAAATCACTGCAGTTTAGTTTAGATTTAAAATTGAGTTTGTTATCATTGGAACTTTGACTACAAAAAGTATATGGTTGCGTTCGAAATTGCATAATTGCAACGCTCTCCACTACATAGACTGTTCCCACTGATGTAAACTCAAGCAACAGTTCTTCTCTGCATCACATGACTGTTATCCATCACAACGATCCAAGACCGTTGGATGAAAATTGTTTATCACAAATGCAAATCAACAACTTCATATTTTCCAGTGTTATTTTAAGGCAAATTAAAAATATGCTTTCTACAGTACATTTCGTTTTGCCTGCTAGTGACCAATCAAAGCTTGGTTCATGGATTGTTAGATAATATTACACAAATATGAGGAAGTTCAATTTATAATCCAGACTAAAAGCAACACAGCGAAATAACTGCTAAATACAGAAAGCTGGCAATAAATCGCTGACTGTATGAATGTGTAAATGACCAGATTTATGATATCACTGTCCATCTGCAGCACGATAGATCTGACTATTAACATGTGTGTATTCTGTTAAATGAATGTGTTGCAGATGGATTATTATGGTATGTATGACAACGTTTGAGCCTAATTCTTTCAGCTGCAATGCCAGCAAATAAAAAGCTGATTATATGCTCGTATCACAAATTCACATCATATATTCACTTATGTGTGTCAGCTTCTTGAGCTGTGTTGAGCTAGATAGCCAAAAGATACCCTATGTTTGAACTCGCTTCGTAGTACAGGCCACTGTAGAGAGTTAATGACTCTTCAAATCCTTGATCCTTGGACCATGGTCTCACTTTTTTCACATTTTTGAAAAATGTACGTCCATGATTCCATCCATTTTATTTAGCTTATCTGGGGCGGTCGCAGCAGGCTTAGCAGAATACTCCAGACATCCCTCTCCCCAGCAACGTTCGCTCCCAGGCCAGATAACATATATAATCTCTCCGCCGTGTTTTGGGTCTACCCCGGGGTCTCCTACCAGTTGGGCGTCACATTCCTGGGAAACCTCCAAAGCAAGGTGCCCAGGAGGCTTCCTGATCACTCAAACCACCTCAACTGGCTCTTTTAGACACAGATTTTAGACTCCGGATCCCTGAGCCCAGACAACACCCACCACCTTTTTGAAAAAATGAATGTTGTACGGTAAAAAGTGTTCATGTATCATACAGCATGCATTGTAAAGCAATTTGGGGCTTGTAAAATATCTTTAGTGAAGAGTAAATGTGCTATAAATCCAAAAGGGCTTCAATGTTCTTTTACTATACTTTCCTTTTGGTGTGACTTAACTTATTTAGATCAGCCGATTAGATGAGATGAAACTTTAATGAGTGCTGGGGCTGAACTGAGGCAGCAGATAATGGGATACAGAAAAGAAAAACAAGATGTACACTAACACAACAAATAGAAAACATGACACATATTGGATGGAACGTGACATTATTTGTAATTTGAAACTAAATGAAGGAACTTGAAATGTACAGAATCAGAAAACAACCAAAACTGCGTCGGCCCCGTCGTCATGTGCTGATTGTCCATGGACTCAGTAATCCAGCCTCATAATGTTTACTATACATTAGTGTATGAATTCCTTACTATAAAAATCACAGTTTCCATTTTCCCCTCTTCCTCTCTGCCACATCCCCCCCTTCACATTTACTGTTTCACAGTGAGGTAATGTCGAGGTAACATCTGGAGCTGTAGTGGAGCTCGGCCCAGTGTGTTTCGGTGCTGTAGCTTTGGCACACATCGCCACAGCACAGGGCGTGGACATGCTCCTGCAGGGCGGAACGGGTTTACTGGTGAGATAGCCAATGTTTTTTTGTTTTTCAATACCACGGTACCCCCCATGCTTGTAAAATGCTGGGTAGGTCATAGCTACAGTGATACTGGTTATGCCCGGCTCCTTCAGGCTGTAACAGTGAAGGACACACAGCAACATTTAAAGTTATTCATTATGGAGGACGACTGAAAGCCACCAGCCATGTTGAACCTGGATCGACTCAAAAAACAGGTGAGGCCGATCCCTTGATGAGGTGGGAGGTGTCATACTGAGCAGCTGTCACATGGTGCTGAGGAAAAGTGGGTTTACGTCAAGCAATTGTTCAATTTTGGTTTTATCATCTGGAATAAGCCTCGAATCTCATGAGACTCTTACAAACTGTCACTGTTTCTTTTTGCCTCCGTTGGTGATAAGCACTCACTGTCAAAGACCATGTGTCAACCAGACTTTGTTGTCAGGCCTGTAACTTTTTTCCCCTTGAAGTTCTGGTAGCTTCAGTTTCTTTGTCTGTCCATTTATCAGTGATCATGTTATTGACACAGTCCTTCTCTCTCTGGAAAAGACACTAAGTCCACTGGCCTTATTTATCTGTCAGAAGTCCTGGTGCATTTTTTCTGTCACCATGTAACCCGGACATAAACCCTCATTATCTACATTGCAGACTTGTTTCCTGCTTTATTTACAATTGAGCTTGAAAGGGGTTAATTTGCTAGAAATCAAAGCTGGAATTTCAATATGGTGAGTTTTTATTTGACCTCTTAGAGATTTTTACCTCCTAACTCAATGGTGATAAAACCATCCTCTTCAAAACATGGGGAACTTTTCTGGCATGAAAATCAGAATTTGTTGCATTCAGGTAAATTTTACACCCAGCACTACCAATAACAATGCTACCAACCAGGTGTTATTAGCAAATAACAATTCTTATAATTTGAATCACTTCAGGTAATCAGACAGTTTTGGATTATTATCTAAAAGTAATGTTCTTATATCATTCCTCTGGTAAGTTTTGTGTAATTACTGTAACTTAGCCATTTATGTAATTTTTAAGTAAAAATGTAGACTTTTACTCAGCATGTACCTAAATGAAATTCTAGACCCCCCCCCCCCCCCTGTGTAGAGATGTCTAGCCTACTCAGCTGCTAATGAAGCCCAGCTGGCCTCCAGCGTGGAACCACAAACAACACCTGGATGTACTCACGATATCCATCTGGACACGCAAGCATGCAAGAAATGCATGAATGTACAGCTGCAGGTGCATGAGGACCGTAATAAATACACACACGCAGGTGGGTGTCAATTAACCCTTTGTTAAGCCCCTCGCTACTGCTCCGTAAAGCTGTCAGAGCAGCGTTATACCGAGGAAGTCCACACTGTCACTAACTGCACTCCCTGAAGAAATAAAATGTACATTTTGGTCAAATGAAAAAGTACCATTTTAAAACCCAGATTGAAGCAGACAGACGGGTGTTTGAAGGACGTATCCAGGAATCAAACACAATCAGCGGCGAGAACAAGTTGACGATCGAGACAGAAGACAATGAAATCAGCTTTTGTGGGGTCACAGTGACATTTGACCACCAAAATCTGATCAGTAATTCCTAACAGGGCTTCCTGAGATACCGCTTTGACGAGACTGGACATACCGAAAGACGTAGGGACGAACAACCCGTACACATAATGCACAAAATTATAAATAGTCCAGAAATCTGATATTTGCAACATCAATGGCATATTCTCTAAGTATTAGCATGAATACAATGAGCATTGCGGATGTATGCGTTTATGTATTAGTGTGGATCTGTCCCCACAAAACCTCCACAGTCAGTCCGTCTCCCATTCCTGAGAGAAAGTTCTGACAGTTTCCACAGCAAATGAATCTCAAAGACTAGCTGACTCCGAACTTCCCACAATCCCTTGTGTTATGAACCTTTGACCTCCACAGGACCAGGAGAGACGTAATAGCATGAGACCTATTTTCTGGATGAATCCTCTCTGGTATCTGTGAAGTTACTGTGTTCAGTGTAAAGAAAATCAAGAAATATTTCAATTTGTCGTTTTAAATGACTCATTTTATGATAATTACATAATTGTACACTTAAACAGTTTTGTTTTGTCAAATTGTTTAGGCTTTTACTCACTTTTTTGTGCGACGATCAATATATATGTCAAAGTGTTGTTTTGGTCATGAGTACTTTCACTCAGAACGCAAATATAATGAGAAAAAGCAACATGATGATTTTGAAACAAGGTTGATTTTTCTGAGCTTTCACGCCGTGAAAAACAGCATCAGCCAATCAAGTCGTGCACAACGAACATATCAAGAAACAATACGGAGGCTCCTGAGTCCGAACCAAGACAACAAACTTTATTACTTCTTTCAACCTTGACAGAGGCAGCACAGACCAGATTCACTTCTTCCGCTCTTACCTTTCACAATAAAAGCCCATTCAGTACATTGAGTAATTGTTTTTCCCAGAGGGAACTCAAAATCCCTCAGAGCATTTGCTAAAAGGAAACTCAATAAAATATCTTACAGTAGCTTAGACTATAGACAACACTTGACCTCAGACAGACTACCGGACACTGCTCTGGGTCAGCAGGATCCAGGTCGTTGGTCCTCTGCCTGCGAGAATCCATTCAAACCCTTTATTGAAAACGTGTCGCAACTGTCGCAAATATGCTTCGCTGCCGGTGTGAATAGCTTTGATACAAAATATTCGCACGCTTATTTAACATTTTCTGTTCCGTTTGTTCGTGACACCCTTCAAGGGGAAAATGTATGGCCTTTCCCACGGGCCTTTTCGATTATTATACCTTTACATCACAGTTCCGTAGATGAACCATAATATTCCGAACATCCTTCACCCTGTGGGAAACACTTGCAGCCTAATAAAGATGAGCTATCAAACTCCCTCCATTCATCTCACACATGAGCATCCACAGGGAAATCGCCCAAAAGTCATTGGAAGACTTACCTGGTCATCATGTTCTCCTGACTTTATATTACCGTCTCTAAACTTTTATTGCATCCTACATCAACCTGCCGGTTGACGTGCAGCGCTGGGCATTGATGTGCACTACAAAGCTGAGGCTACAAAGAGAACCCAGATGAGGTGGTGAGATTTAATGCAGACCTGCTGTGTCCATATTTTATTATATGTAGTTCCCCCCTCTGCACAATAAACCTTGTATCTGTGTGAGTACGTGTTTTTACACTGCATTAGAATGTGTATGCAGATAAAAACCCTGCACGGCCTGGTTTCACGTGGCTGTTACACCTATCATCATAACAACTGGGCAAGGAAAACTCGTTAAATTATGGGATGTAATAAAGTTAATGAGGAAAACAGCACAAGGGACACATGGTGTCTCTGTGTGTGTGTGTGTGTGTGTGTGTGTGTGTGTGTGTGTGTGTGTGTGTGTGTGCGTGTGTGTGTGTGACTGCAGTGAGAGAAAGCTATGTAGATGTACTCTGTGTCAGAGACCACAGAGAAGTACTGGTAAGCTCTGTGGGCCAGTGACCCATTCATTTATGCCACTTTACTGCGGTGTGATTACTTTTACTATGATAATACTATAATAGATTATTATTTTAAAATCAGTAATTCAATTAGAGTTACTTATTCCAATTATGCTAGGGATAAGTATATCTCCATACTCAACCCCTGTGGGTCTTCATCAGCCAAATCAAGTATATTCAGGCACAAAACTGATTATATCCCGTAGACATCGTAGTCAAGTGATCAGATAAAATGTGGCTGTACCACACCACATTCTCACATTAATCTGTCACATTATGCAGCTTGGTCAGTGGCACTAAACTTCAAACTATGATGCTCGACGTTCCCCTCTAGCATCAGTTTTGCACGTCTCAGTGGCAGGTTACCAGTACGCTTGTTACACGCATAGCGTCTTTTCTAAATAAGCTTCTGTCTTCACAGGAAGTTAAGACTTAGGCAACAAAATCACTTAAGAAAAGAGCATGGTTGACGTTAACTCGACTAAGTAAGGGACGACCGCAAAACTGACCGACGTGACAAAATGTCAACGTTTACTTTTAGTTTTGCACAGAACATGAACAGCGGTCTCCTACCCGAAAGTCCCACGTTTGTTTGAGTCATCCAGCTCCCCTCCCACACGTCATGTCAACTATCATGTTCTCTATACTACGTCAGTTACTCTGCCCATTTGTCTGGTGACCTGGATGTGTCGAAACATTGTATTTTCTTTAAGTCATTACAGCTTTGTGGACTTAACCCCAGCCGCGGGATAACAATAACAATAGAGAAAAGTATCTGCATATTGTATTAAATATAGCTCAGGATGTGTGCACAGCTATCTCCGTGCATCTTGTTCGCAGTCCTACCAGGAGAGATCTGGTCCTTAGAAATGTTTTGTCTCTGTGCATTCAGCGGACACACTGAACCGAACAGGATGCGTATACTCTAGTTTTCCACTTGCAGGGTTGCAGGCAGATAGTCTCGTAGGTTCAAAAGTTGTCTTGTTTACCTGTTGTGTCTAGTTGGTTAGCTAGCTAGCCATCTGTATTTCTGGGAATCACCTGGTTTTGTTCAGAGTTGGAAAGTGTGTGAGGGCAGCACGTCAGCTGTTGCTGTTTTGTGGCCACTGGGACACAAGTTTCCCCGAGCTTGTATGTACCCTGTTCCCTCCAGTTCCCATTAAGCAAAGTACACACAGCTGACTACCTGGCCCCAGGTTGTGTGTGTCAATTAGTTTGTGGTACTTTGATTAAACACTCCATATAAACTAAAAGTAGATTTTGTCACCTCTACAAAACAGGACTGGAAATTAAGCCAAAGTTGTTACTTTTGGGGCCCTTGGGTGTGTGGGGCCGTGGGTCTGGATTACCAACTGGGCAAAGCCGGCTCAGTAATGTATCCCTTCTACTGCTGAGTAATTACTAAAGTAATTCAAATACTCTTTCATCGGTGATAGTAATGAAGGGCGAGCTACTGATAACATTTTCTAAGTAACGTGCTCAATGCTGGTGAGACTGAAATGGCTGTTTTTATAGTTTGTATGTTATTTAATTAATTCATTATAGATAAACTACTCAAAAACAGTTTTGTCTCTTTTAATTCGGACCTCTTTTTGTTAGTCTTTATTCTTCCATGGTTACTGTCAAATAGTGTTATTTTTGTTTTTAGAGGAAGGTCTGTAAATGCATGGATGCGTTGTTGTGAGGGTGTCTGTGGTACGTGTATTTATTGCAGGCAGAACACATACACACACACACACACACACACACACATAGAAGCTGAGCATCTGGATACAAGATTAGTCAAACATTCTCATGGTTTCTGTCAGTCTAACAGCTGTTACGGTTGCACACACACACACAAACAAAAACACAAACAAACACACGTGCACACGCACACACACACACACACAGTACCTTCATCTGGAGAAACCTCCATCAGGGCAGGGACATCTGGAGATGAGTCCAGCGAGAGGCATCGTTAGTGGGCCACACAGCAGGAGGGGAGCCCCTGGTCCTGGAGAAGCTCTGGAGATGCCGTCATGTTTTCCAGGCAGCTGGAGCAGGAATGGTGAGGCGGGCTTACTAACCAGCAGGAAACAAACAGATGCCAAATGGAGAACAGAATGAAAAACGCACAAGTGCTTGTGTGTGTCTGTGTGTGAGGAAATGGGAAACATTTTACGAACCAGGTTGATTCCCGAGTCCCATTGCCCTAATTCTGCTGAGGGAAAAATGTAATCATATTGGATATGTAAAAAAAATGCATATAAATAATTTATATCCAGAATCAACAACATCAATAATCATTAATGACATTTAGGACAAGGAGTCTTGAGCAAGAGCGCTTCAAGAGGATAAATAGCTGCAGCTGGGTTAAACAACACTTCTGGACACGAGACAAGTTCCCTTAGCTCTAAAAGTCCTTGTATACATAAAAAGGGGCTATCCACTTTCATTTAAAAGAATACTGTAGTCAAAAATTCTGGCAAATACACTAGTTCCTATGCTTCTCAAGAGTTAGATAAGAAGATTTATACCTGGAGGCTTAAGTATCGAGCCAGTAGGACATTAAAAAGCCAAATACGCCTCTCAGCATCTGTAAATATCACTAATGCACACAATGTATTGAGTTTGATCTACAGACCAACCTGTAAAAACAACAATGTGTGGGCTTGTTTGCCACTAAATATTTAAATGGAGTTATGTTATTCTCTGTTAAAGATAATAATAAGTTATAATTACGTCCCTCTATGTTATTTGTTCTGTTGTCCTAAAAATGTAAAAAAAAAACAACAGCAAGTTGATCACTTGAAGACAGAAATTCATTGGGTCAGATGTGATTTTGGGCAACTAGCTAAGCCCACCCATCATATATAAACTACTCTTAGAGGTGTTTGGATGTCAGTTGACAAAAACTTTACATTCCCAAAAGAGTGTGATAGTGCTGTGAATTATGTAATGTCTCCCTCCTTCTCTTCCTCCTGATCTAATGATGAAAGAAAGTAAGAGAGGTGTCAAAGGAGGACAGAAGTCATGTACAACTCCAACACTCGTATTCGCTAAGTCACGGCCACTTTCCAAAATTCCATTGACTATGAACATACATTGTGTTATTAGTGAGCCTTAAGGTTCAAGGCTTCATTTATTATTGTTCAACAGGGTTGTGCAACAAAATGCAGGTTGTTTTCACATTTTGCTACGTAAGAAAAACACACAAAAAAAATGAAAACTATATTTTATGGTGGAGGGTGAATTCAGGAACCTTTTAACATCCGTTGAGCTCTTCGCAGGCACCTTTTGTCACTAACATCACTGATGCTCGGTGGATGGGTACCAATGATGTTCTTTAATCACCTGCTGTAGAGCCCTCCTGTCCTGGGCCATGCATGTCGCATGACAGTTTCTAATGGGCAACTGTGGCCCAGAAGGTAGAGCGGGTCTTCCCCCAATCAGAAGATTGGCGGTTGGATCCCCAGCTCCTCCAGTCGACTCTAGACACTCATCTCCAAATTGCTCCGGAAGGCTGTGCCATTGGTGTGTGATTGGGTGTGAATTATTAGTTAGTCCTGATTGGTAGGTGGAACCTTGCATGGTAGTCCCTGCCATCATGTGAATGGGTGAATGACATGTAGTGTTAAACTGCTTTGAGTGGTTGAAAGACTAAAGGCGCTACACAAGTTCAAGTCCATTTATCATTCCTGTCACGATCAGGCTTTGCCTTCTGTGTTCTGTGTGTGTCTTTGTGTAGCCCCACACCCTCCTCACTCTACCTGTCAGCCACTCCCTCAGCATCAGCCTAACTCGCTTCACCTGCCTCTGATCACTAATCAAGCACTCCCTCCTCATCAGCACAACTCCCCTCTCCTGCCACTATATAAACCCCTGCCGCTCAGTCACTCTTTGCCAGATCATTGCATGTCTACCCGCCCGGTTGGCTCGTCCTGTTCCCGGGTTCCCCGGCTGCCTCATTCTGCTGGATTTTCCCCCTTGTCTCTTGTCTCGTCTGTGGATTCCCTCTTGTGTTCCTGTAAGTTCCTGTTCTGATTTCTTTATCCATTAAGTACCTGTTTCACTCAACTTCTAGTCTTGTCTGCATTTGAGTCCTCCACCACACCCCGTGACAATTCCAATATTTTACCATCCTTAAGAAATTAAGCCGTTTATGACTATGCTATTTTCATGGTTGTTCACCATGTCAGGATGTTTGTGATGCTGGTTCCTAGGAACTTAAAATTCTTCACTTGCTCCATTGACATAGACATGTCTCTTTTTTTTGATTTTTTTGTTTTTCTTTCATCAACAATCAGCTCTTTGGTTTTGCTGATGTTCTCTTGAGCACCACTCTGCAGGATTTTTGATTTCCTTTCTATATGAAGTCTCATTGTTTGTAATCCTGCCGATGACGGTATTGTCATCTCCAAACTTCACAACAGAGTTCTCCTCATGTTTGGGGTAGCAGTTGTGGGTGTACAGCGTGAACGGGAGGGGGCTGAGCACACAGCCCTGGGGGGCTCCGGTGTTCAACAACAGAGTGGAGGAGGGGTCGCTGCCAATCCGAACCGCCTGGCATCTGTTTGAGGAAGTCTATAAGATGTGTGAGGGCAGAGGAGACAAGGTACGGGTATTTTTTAATTTTGGAGAGAGCCAGGCTAGATGTTTGTCCTGCCTCTTTATGCTAACGTGATGGAATCACCTCCCGGCTCCAGTTCCGTACTTGAAGCCCAAACACAAGAGTGGTATCGAGCTTCTCATCTAACTCACGGCAAGAAAGTGAATGCCATTCTAGTCATTTTACATTTTGGATTATATCTACTGCTTCATGGCACAAGGCAAGAGAGGATGAAGGCACAAAACAGGAAGAAGTACTGCACTTTCAGCATAAATGGATCCAAGTACCAACATCCTGTTCTCAGAAGCAATGGATTTCAGAAGACGTGGTTCTATTTTGAGAAACATTAGCATAAACAGTACTGCTTGCCATAACATAGTAATTACTTGGAGTACAGTCTCATTTGTTAATGCTGATTGAAGCAAGTTATCCAAATTAATTAGGGAAGTTTAATGCTACAGGTAATTAAATATTGCAACGTTTCCATTGGCCTCTTTCTAAAAGAATGGCTTCTTTAGTCTTTCACTTGCAATAGTCAAGCGCTCACCGTCATGCCTCACCGTCATGCCTCTCCATCTCAGCTCCCATTCTCCCCCATTTTCATCTCTTTTTTTTTTTTTTCAATGGCAGAATCACTTCTCTGCTTGCTTCATCTCCTGCTCATTCATCGCGCTGGCGAGTCTGTTCTGTCTTCGTTTTCAGCTGCTCCGTCAGATCCCGCCGGAGGCCAGAAGGATTCCTGTGATAGCGCCCTCAAAGTTAAGATATGCCGGCACACTGACACACATGAAGGGGAGGCTGTGAGTCAGCGAGAGAGACGGTGAGCATCTCCACTGAGAGAGACACTAGGAGCTCCCTGTTGGCAGTTCAGTTTCAATTTGCTTGATTTAAAGTGTGAAGACTAAAATGGCAAATTACGACACAGCCAAAAACTATATTCTCTTTAAAGAATGTTTTTATCGAAATGAAAGTTAATGTAGTTTGCTTTTTGAATTTCCATTTCCTGGCTCTTAATTGAACGAAAAACATATTGAGCCGAACCCCGCTTCAGAGATGTCCCTCGCTGGTTTTGATGTCTGCAACTCATTTTCTCTATCTGTCCCCCCCCCGGCCTTCCCACCGTTGGTCTAACAACTACTGCGCCTTTCTCTCATGTCTGCCTCAGAGTAAGGGATTCTTGTCTGGCTGACTCTCGCCTCTGCATTCCAACCTCCGTCTCATCTCGGCCCAGGGCAATGGCTTCGGTCTCCGTGCACTCCTGACTGGCTGAGTGGGTTGAGTAGATGCCTGCTTGTCCATCTGCAGTCTGAGTGCATTACTTTTTAACAGGCTGACGGGGTTGATAACCGGCTCAGTGTGGGTGTCGGGGTGATTGGAGTTAGTTCTTTTGCTCGCTGAGTGTCTGACACCGGCCCCCATTTCTATTCTAAACAGCCGGTGAGTTTTTCCATCCCAGAGTTCTGCTTCAGCAAGATGCTCACGTAAAGGTGACAAATAGAAAGACCTGTGGCGGTTCTCTCATTATATTCAGATTGGGACTTTAATAATGTGTCTGTCTTGCTTCTTACTTCTGTCTAAACTTTAAATTTGGATGGAAATGAGTGACTTCATGTGTGTTTCCAATAGCAATGATACACCATATAAATTGTCATGGAGCAAGGGTGTCTGTCTTGCTTGGCTTCCATCGGTTTCAACAGCAGAAAACAATTATATCTTAGAGCTTTAAACAACATTAGGCCCATATTTCAGGCCGTACAATGTTCCTAAACACTTTAATTTTGAGCTGATTAGTTCTGATAAATCACTGCTCTGGAAATCATTCTTACCCCTCTCCATTACGAAGGCGTGACTTCACTCTGTTTCACTCCTTTGACAGACAATAATTGGAAAGTAAAGTAAGAGTCTTAATTAGGGCTCATATTTAAATGAACATTACATAGTTGCTACAGATAGCTATCAGGATACATTTATAATTGTAAGGAAATACTGGAGCGGATGTCTAAAGTTAAAGATATCCGCCTACTGTACCTTGAACGTCAAACCCTTTCACTGGTGTCTCTAGTTGTAATGTACTTTTAAAAATGACAGCTAATTAAAAGTCTTCAATTTATCATGAGCCAAACTAAAAGTGAAACATAGTGAAGTCACGCCTTCATAACAAAGAGGGGTGAGATGGATTCTTCAGAAACAAGAACTGTAGAAGTGAAGGATGTGACTGCTAAATACTGCAGCAATGAAAGCCATTTTGCCACTGGCTATTTTGGCTTAAGAATAAAACATTTTAACTGAAATACATTCAGCAACATTATGAACCTCTGCAGAAATACAATATCGCCATCTATTCGATTATAATATTATTTGGTAGAATGAGACTAACTTCCCCTGAAAAAACAAGCAATAATTTCATTGTTTTCCAATTCAAGGTTGTAAAATAGTTAGGACCAGATGTTGCGGAGAGACAAGTAAAAAAGGAGGGATGTATCAGCACCAGAGACATGAGGCTGAATGTATTCCGGGTGGAAAAAACAATTTAAAAAATGCCACTACAAGAGCATCTCTGCCACCCCGGTTAGTCTCTGCTGCATGGAATGTGTTTGCTATTTGTACGGTGTCTTATTTCATCTGGCTCAGGAATGCAGACAGATAGTAAGTTTGCAACCACCTCTGTTTTCACCACTAACTTACATCCCTGGGGTGATGCGCGCACCACACACACACACACACACACAGTAGCCAGCTCAGTAGATTTATAGGGCCATTTACTGTGCCAGTCGTCCGTCTGTCTTCTCCTCATCTATTCCCGTCATGCAGCTGCGTAGGTGTGGATTAAACCTCTTCCTGGATGATGAACACCACTAGTACTTTTCACTTGAGAACAGATTCCATTTAAATGTTATGCGACTAGACCCTGCCGGATATATGAACCGAAGGTCGTGTTCTGCGTGGAGTAACCACTGCACACGCAGAAGCAACCGGAGACAATTCATGGGAAATTGTGTTTCAGTTAGGCTCCCTGGGGGCACAGCGGGCTATAAGAGGCCCATCGCGCTGTCTGGTGCATGACCCTTTTCTCTGTCTTGCGTAATTTCTGCTTTGTTTTCTCCATCTGCGTATGATCTAGTGCGGTGAAAGCAGTAATCCCCTGAAAGTAGTGTGTCTTCGAGCCCGGAGGCTCACGCAAAAGGTGTGGCAATCTTGCAACGGAGGCTACAAGAGGGATGCCACAGTAGAAAATGTCATGTTGTGTCGGAGCAACATCTTCATGCACTCGGCTTTTTTTATTTATTTTTTTTTTTTTTTTTTTTTTCAGAACAAGAAGTACAAAGGGAGAGGGCGAAGTCAAGAATGTCAAAAATGAGCCTGAGGATGTAATGAAGTGAGACCTCAACCTCTAACAGACAGGGGGTGGGGGGGGGGGACTTTTGTCTCATCAGTAAAATTACAATGAACCCCACATCCCTTAGGACATGGGATGTTGTGCTTTGTACACAATGACTTGTGTTTGAGAGACTTTTTGTCTGCTTGTATTCGCTTTGAGCTCATGTGATGTTTTCCCTGCTGGCTACAAAATGTCTGACAGTGACTGATATAGATATAAATATATACATATATATAGTAATGTATGTGCCAGAAACTACTGGTACGACACGGTGTCTCTGACTTCACTGTGAAACGAGAAACTTGGAAGTTTTTGAAAGACGATCTTGCCGGTACGAAGACTCCTCCATATGAATAATTCTGTCAAATTTTCTCTGCGTCTCTGTGTGAGGTGACTTGCACTGACAAAGAAAATGTAGTTCTGCAGCTTCTCCCTGTTTTCAGTGAGCCACCATAGAGGCCGCTCTCATGCCACGCTGATTTAAATGTGCATTAAATGTTCTTGATCAATTTGAAATACTAGTTCAGCATCAGTCCTTCATTTTGTCACTATTCAGACATTGATAAGAATCATAATTAGGTTGTCTCGAAGACAGGCTGAGAAGGACAACATCCCTTAAATATATTTGCTTTTTAAGATCAACTCAGGGATTTGTGCATGGAAGATTTTAGGCTTCACTTCAAAATTGCCCGAAGCTAAACGCAACTGTACCATAACTGTTAGAGTAAGATAGTCCTTTATTAGTCTCACAGAGAGGACAATTAAAGTGGTACAGTAGCAAAGGGGATAGAGCAATAACAAGAAGCATCAGTAAAAAAAAAAACAGCAGGATATTATCACCAAGTAAATGGTATAAAAATAAATAGGTTGTTTTTGTTGCGTCCAAAAATGACCCGTATGATCATCGCTGTGATCTAAGAATACAGTATAGGTTGATATTCTGTCACTGTTTTCTAATAACAATACAATACTCACATGACCATATATATTTAAAGTCTGAATTTCAGCCAATGTGAGGCTTCAGCCAAATCCTGGCATCTTTAGTTATGAAATGCTACACTAGCTAGTCGCTAACTTTGTCGATAGGCTCGGCCGTTGGGACTCCCTTAAAACTTGGTATTTCACCTGGATGGGCGTGGTTTTGCAGGAAGCAACGGTGCACGCTTTGGCGAGCTTCAAAGAATATCTCCGCCCGTGCTCTTAAGAGTGCACGTTCATGAATCACGTTAAATTTTGTACAAATAATGAAGGTATTTCCTCACGTGCAGATTGCATGGTAACGCATTTGCCCCATTGAGCTATAAAGAAGGAATTCACCCTAAACTAAATATTAAATTGGGTAACCCTAACATTATGTTATATAACCCTATCGTCAGCAGTTTGTCAGATAATTTAAAGTGAATTGCATCTTTTCGTTAACGTTAACTGTTCAATTTACTGTCGGCGAGTGAGTGTATGAGAGCCAAGTGAAATGTGAGTCAAGGTTTTATAGATCTATCCTTCCTTTATCTTTATTACCAGTGTGATCAGTGTGTCATGATGGTCAGTTTGACAATTTGTCACAAGTCAGGTAGTCATTTGAAAATCTGCAGGGAGCAAAATAAATCTGAGGGTATCTTCGTGAATCGCTGATCACAAAATAAAAAGAAAGATCATCTATGAAGTTACAATTGGGGCTCTCCTGTAGGTTTAACCTTGGGGTTAAGGAAAAATCTGGTTAATGATCAACTTGGAACGAGTTGGATGAGAGCGTAGTTTGTTGGCCAGAAAACTAAAAACAACGACACCCTTCAGAGCTTCAGACCCATTGTTCATATTATAACTGTTGATTACTACGAGCCAAGCTGAGGTAGCATTAGCTTTAAGGCTGATAGCTTTAGGGTCTAACGTCGGGGGACTCCACTTTTCTCTGGATGGACTGCAGCTCACTGCTGTTGAGGAGACAGTTTAAATGTATTCATCACTTTCCCTGAGCAAACAATGTTTCCCTGTGGTGCTCAAACACCACAATTTAATTTGAGCAAACAAAGAATTGATTTAGTTGGATTGGATGCTCTTCTGAATTTCCACCCTGCTTCCTGATTCAGGCAGACAACATGGTTAGATTTATGTATAAATCTCGTCTGGCCTTTTAGACCCATTAGCTCCATTTAAGATCTCTCTATCTTCAGTTAGGTTCACTTATGGAAGAGCATATGCCAGTGGCAATATTTTTTACCATGCAACTGGATGTTCCATAAAGCTTTCTGGGTTAGACAGGTGGTTATGGGTGAGTCCACGCGGCTGCTTCTGCCAGATGCTCCGCAGGTTGCATCAGGAGAAGAAGCCACATAACCAGTGAGGACCATTTGATCTGAACACCTTCTGTGGTCACAGACGGCCAGCTGCTGGACACTGTGGTCCATTTAAAAAACCCTCATAACTCCATTACACAGCCTCTGTGAATACCACCTCATGACCACACACACACACACACACACACATGCAAACACAATTATTTGCTCACTCCACTGTCAGTCAGCTTTCCTTTTCTTTTTCTCCAAATACTCCTTGAAATAAACGTATATAGAGTTCCTGTATTTGTTTTTGCAGATTATACATATTAACAAATGTATGTTGTCAAAGTTTTCAGATTTTTCCCTAGATTTTGCCTCAGGTCTCTGCAGGTTATCAGTAGTTTTATATGAAGACATTTAAAATGTTTGTGGTGACTGATGTATGATTACAGGTGTTATTTTTATCGATTGACAACTGACGGCCTATTTTCACATGAACCTTAAAGCTAAAAAACCCACAGAGAATGATGACTTGACATCTTCGTCAGCTACACAAGCTTTTCATTCAGCCTTTACTGTTTTGGTTCAGTCTCAGTGCTCTCATCAACCCCGCCTCCAGTCACAGCAGGCAGTCGGTTTCAGCACAAAAGCTCTGATACAACAATAGTAACCAACCTTTTCAGCACCAAACTGCAGAAGAAAAATAAACCTAGCTGGTGAACATTGTGAAACATTTAGCAGATGACAGACAGACATTTCTCTCAGGAGACCAAAACAGAGCTAAAAGGAGAGTGAATATTATCGCTCTGGTTTGTCAGGTGGCCAGAAACACCACTTCAAATAGATGCTGTTGTGTGGTCCAGTACATTTGCCATACCAACTTTTTAAGATCAGGTGTCAATGTCAGTGTGGGTGTGTTTGTTGTGCTGCCCTCAAGTAGGAAAAAAATCGATTCATCCAGGTTTAAAGGCCACGCCCATGGTAAAACTACACGTGAGATTTAAATTAGTTTGGCTGATTAGACCTCTACTACCACTACTGTGCTGAACTGACATTTCCCTTCCTCCAATGTTAGCTCTGTTGCATCTGTTAAGAGCGGGAAAATTGACACCTTTGTCATTGTCATTAGCCCACAAAGTCTGGTTATGTTATATAATTCCAGCATAGCTTGGGGTGGGTTGACGAAATGTGTAATCCACTTGCTTGTCCTGTTTACTAAGATTCATTTTCACTTAGTTATTATTTTCATGAGGAAATGGCTGTCAACCAGGACATTCATCACACACTTTATGGATGAAATTACACCTGGTCATCTCGGTCATCTCTTTCTGACTGATTGTAGTAAGCTGCTGAGTCACATAGTTGGTGAATGAATAAAATGAAAAAGGATTTTGTTCAGTATTTTTTCATCTCTCTTATACCTTGCATGTTTCCCCACAGAATACTGCAGACATGCCCCTCGTGCATGCACGACTGCCGTTCACCTTCCCATTACAAGGCTAACGAGCATTGCACATGGGATTCACAGTAGCATCGCTGCTGGCTGAGTTTGCCAGTGCATGTTTGAGTGTAAGAGAAAGAGAAAGTTAGCCAAGTCATGAGGTCAGCCAATCTACGGCCCCTCTCCCCTGGCACAGAGCATTGTGGGAGGTGAGCCAGGATTTTTCCTTCATGGTAAAAAGGACAAGTATTTGTGCATTGATCCTTGCTGCACTCCTTCCAGTAAAAACAAAAAGCCGCTTGATCTTGGACCTTGGATCTTCTCACTGGAGTGCTCTCTTTTCATGTCCAAACATCTGCTCTCACAAACAATACACTAGTCCATTTTCAGCATTTACTCCAGTATATATGTGGGTCTGTGAAAGTATGGTAACGTTGTCAGTGAAGGACTCTGAAAGCACCACAATATGTTTTTAAATGAGGCTATCAATCTTTTTGTTTAAGTAGGCGCCACTGTTGTACAAATGGTGGATATGTCATTTTGAAATGAAACTCTTTAATTATTTAGAGACCAATTAGTCAAACCACATAGCCCGGAGCAAATGCAGTTGTTTTGAAGTGAGCCGGGGTGATCTATGGGGGATAGAGGGGGAGTGAGTATGAATCTAGACATGATTACTGTACATGTAGAATAACAAAAAGGTTTTTGCATTAAAGGTAAAACCTCAATTATTTTATTTCAGAAGAAAAATGTGTGAAAAGTGGACAAAATGAATTTGTGCATCTGATGAGGATTCTGTGTTGTGAAGAGCGTGTGTGATCGGTGTTATTAACAGTCAACCCATTATTTTGAAATGTCAGCATGCAGTATTTGAATGGTGGAAAGGCGCAGAGGTAGAAATTGGTCACAACTACTCTGTCATGGAAAAGTGCCATTATGAAATGAAAGTGTCTTACAATTTCTGAAGGTCGATGCAAATCAACACCAACAACACTGTAAAAAAATGGCTTTTCCTAAGCAAAATCATTTAAAATAAATTACCAATTATCTTCGAAATTATTGGTTCATATTTCATGTTCATATTTACTTTATTACTCATGTATTAATAAATGATTAATTTCATAATGTGTTGACTTTATTTATATCAGCCATTTCCTCATCCAGTAGACTTCCACTGTCTCCTCACTCCAATCGAGACAGAGTGCAAGACTGAGTTCATTATGAAGATCCCAAAGGGAACATTGGTGGGCGCTCATCATCCAATCACACCAACCAGGAAATGACTCAGTGTTACCAAGGGGACCAGCAGTCAGGGTCACTAAAGACAAGGGCACACAGGACTGCTCTGACACGCGCACATGCACATGCAGACCCCGCCCCCGAGGCAATAACTTTAAACAATTACAGATAAATGGTAGACAAATCGCTTAATACTGATTGCCAGCTC
>NW_027466745.1:0-12500 GCF_050575085.1 Anarhichas minor
GTCAAAGTAGGTCGCAGGGGCCCTATTACGCGCGCCATATCTACCCGGAAATGGAACGCACAGCGGGGATTCTTATTTTGAATACACGGTCGCGACGTCCTCTAACTACCCATATAAGCAGAATAATAAACGGGTATCCACAGCCGAGGCAGCACGTATTTGAAAACCGCCGACCGATCTTCATACTCTGACAAAATCACAGCGATAGCGCCAATACTCTGTTTCCTTAAACCAAATCGCCGTCTTGCGCGGTCCATATCCCCGCGAATACACAACGCACAGCCGGGACACCTATGCCGACCTGTAGCCACCGTCAACCTCTAAAGACATGTGGAGGGTGATCCACAATCGGACACTCACAGCCGAGGCACGACGCGGTCAAAGTAGGTCGCAGGGACCATATTACGCGCGCCATATCTACCCGGAAATAGAACGCACAGCGGGGATACTCATGCCCAGTTGTCGAGCTGGAAGTCCTCTAACCACCCATATAAGATGAATAATAAACGGATACACACAGCCGATGCAGCGCGTGTTTGAAAACCGCCGATCGATCTTCATACTCTGACAAAATCACAGCGAAAAATCCTTAAACCAAATACCCGTTTTGCGCGGTCCATATCTCCGCGAAAACACAACGCACAGCCGGGAACCTCATATCTAATTGTAGTCCAAGTCCACTTCTACAAACCTCACCGAGTGGATCCTGGATGCGAGGTCCACAGCCGAGGCACCACGCGGTCAAAGTAGGTCGCAGGGGCCCTATTACGCGCGCCATATCTACCCGGAAATGGAACGCACAGCGGGGATTCTTATTTTGAATACACGGTCGCGACGTCCTCTAACTACCCATATAAGCAGAATAATAAACGGGTATCCACAGCCGAGGCAGCACGTATTTGAAAACCGCCGACCGATCTTCATACTCTGACAAAATCACAGCGATAGCGCCAATACTCTGTTTCCTTAAACCAAATCGCCGTCTTGCGCGGTCCATATCCCCGCGAATACACAACGCACAGCCGGGACACCTATGCCGACCTGTAGCCACCGTCAACCTCTAAAGACATGTGGAGGGTGATCCACAATCGGACACTCACAGCCGAGGCACGACGCGGTCAAAGTAGGTCGCAGGGACCATATTACGCGCGCCATATCTACCCGGAAATAGAACGCACAGCGGGGATACTCATGCCCAGTTGTCAAGCTGGAAGTCCTCTAACCACCCATATAAGATGAATAATAAACGGATACACACAGCCGATGCAGCGCGTGTTTGAAAACCGCCGATCGATCTTCATACTCTGACAAAATCACAGCGAAAAATCCTTAAACCAAATACCCGTTTTGCGCGGTCCATATCTCCGCGAAAACACAACGCACAGCCGGGAACCTCATATCTAATTGTAGTCCAAGTCCACTTCTACAAACCTATCCGAGTGGATCCTGGATGCGAGGTCCACAGCCGAGGCACCACGCGGTCAAAGTAGGTCGCAGGGGCCCTATTACGCGCGCCATATCTACCCGGAAATGGAACGCACAGCGGGGATTCTTATTTTGAATACACGGTCGCGACGTCCTCTAACTACCCATATAAGCAGAATAATAAACGGGTATCCACAGCCGAGGCAGCACGTATTTGAAAACCGCCGACCGATCTTCATACTCTGACAAAATCACAGCGATAGCGCCAATACTCTGTTTCCTTAAACCAAATCGCCGTCTTGCGCGGTCCATATCCCCGCGAATACACAACGCACAGCCGGGACACCTATGCCGACCTGTAGCCACCGTCAACCTCTAAAGACATGTGGAGGGTGATCCACAATCGGACACTCACAGCCGAGGCACGACGCGGTCAAAGTAGGTCGCAGGGACCATATTACGCGCGCCATATCTACCCGGAAATAGAACGCACAGCGGGGATACTCATGCCCAGTTGTCGAGCTGGAAGTCCTCTAACCACCCATATAAGATGAATAATAAACGGATACACACAGCCGATGCAGCGCGTGTTTGAAAACCGCCGATCGATCTTCATACTCTGACAAAATCACAGCGAAAAATCCTTAAACCAAATACCCGTTTTGCGCGGTCCATATCTCCGCGAAAACACAACGCACAGCCGGGAACCTCATATCTAATTGTAGTCCAAGTCCACTTCTACAAACCTATCCGAGTGGATCCTGGATGCGAGGTCCACAGCCGAGGCACCACGCGGTCAAAGTAGGTCGCAGGGGCCCTATTACGCGCGCCATATCTACCCGGAAATGGAACGCACAGCGGGGATTCTTATTTTGAATACACGGTCGCGACGTCCTCTAACTACCCATATAAGCAGAATAATAAACGGGTATCCACAGCCGAGGCAGCACGTATTTGAAAACCGCCGACCGATCTTCATACTCTGACAAAATCACAGCGATAGCGCCAATACTCTGTTTCCTTAAACCAAATCGCCGTCTTGCGCGGTCCATATCCCCGCGAATACACAACGCACAGCCGGGACACCTATGCCGACCTGTAGCCACCGTCAACCTCTAAAGACATGTGGAGGGTGATCCACAATCGGACACTCACAGCCGAGGCACGACGCGGTCAAAGTAGGTCGCAGGGACCATATTACGCGCGCCATATCTACCCGGAAATAGAACGCACAGCGGGGATACTCATGCCCAGTTGTCGAGCTGGAAGTCCTCTAACCACCCATATAAGATGAATAATAAACGGATACACACAGCCGATGCAGCGCGTGTTTGAAAACCGCCGATCGATCTTCATACTCTGACAAAATCACAGCGAAAAATCCTTAAACCAAATACCCGTTTTGCGCGGTCCATATCTCCGCGAAAACACAACGCACAGCCGGGAACCTCATATCTAATTGTAGTCCAAGTCCACTTCTACAAACCTCACCGAGTGGATCCTGGATGCGAGGTCCACAGCCGAGGCACCACGCGGTCAAAGTAGGTCGCAGGGGCCCTATTACGCGCGCCATATCTACCCGGAAATGGAACGCACAGCGGGGATTCTTATTTTGAATACACGGTCGCGACGTCCTCTAACTACCCATATAAGCAGAATAATAAACGGGTATCCACAGCCGAGGCAGCACGTATTTGAAAACCGCCGACCGATCTTCATACTCTGACAAAATCACAGCGATAGCGCCAATACTCTGTTTCCTTAAACCAAATCGCCGTCTTGCGCGGTCCATATCCCCGCGAATACACAACGCACAGCCGGGACACCTATGCCGACCTGTAGCCACCGTCAACCTCTAAAGACATGTGGAGGGTGATCCACAATCGGACACTCACAGCCGAGGCACGACGCGGTCAAAGTAGGTCGCAGGGACCATATTACGCGCGCCATATCTACCCGGAAATAGAACGCACAGCGGGGATACTCATGCCCAGTTGTCAAGCTGGAAGTCCTCTAACCACCCATATAAGATGAATAATAAACGGATACACACAGCCGATGCAGCGCGTGTTTGAAAACCGCCGATCGATCTTCATACTCTGACAAAATCACAGCGAAAAATCCTTAAACCAAATACCCGTTTTGCGCGGTCCATATCTCCGCGAAAACACAACGCACAGCCGGGAACCTCATATCTAATTGTAGTCCAAGTCCACTTCTACAAACCTATCCGAGTGGATCCTGGATGCGAGGTCCACAGCCGAGGCACCACGCGGTCAAAGTAGGTCGCAGGGGCCCTATTACGCGCGCCATATCTACCCGGAAATGGAACGCACAGCGGGGATTCTTATTTTGAATACACGGTCGCGACGTCCTCTAACTACCCATATAAGCAGAATAATAAACGGGTATCCATAGCCGAGGCAGCACGTATTTGAAAACCGCCGACCGATCTTCATACTCTGACAAAATCACAGCGATAGCGCCAATACTCTGTTTCCTTAAACCAAATCGCCGTCTTGCGCGGTCCATATCCCCGCGAATACACAACGCACAGCCGGGACACCTATGCCGACCTGTAGCCACCGTCAACCTCTAAAGACATGTGGAGGGTGATCCACAATCGGACACTCACAGCCGAGGCACGACGCGGTCAAAGTAGGTCGCAGGGACCATATTACGCGCGCCATATCTACCCGGAAATAGAACGCACAGCGGGGATACTCATGCCCAGTTGTCAAGCTGGAAGTCCTCTAACCACCCATATAAGATGAATAATAAACGGATACACACAGCCGATGCAGCGCGTGTTTGAAAACCGCCGATCGATCTTCATACTCTGACAAAATCACAGCGAAAAATCCTTAAACCAAATACCCGTTTTGCGCGGTCCATATCTCCGCGAAAACACAACGCACAGCCGGGAACCTCATATCTAATTGTAGTCCAAGTCCACTTCTACAAACCTATCCGAGTGGATCCTGGATGCGAGGTCCACAGCCGAGGCACCACGCGGTCAAAGTAGGTCGCAGGGGCCCTATTACGCGCGCCATATCTACCCGGAAATGGAACGCACAGCGGGGATTCTTATTTTGAATACACGGTCGCGACGTCCTCTAACTACCCATATAAGCAGAATAATAAACGGGTATCCACAGCCGAGGCAGCACGTATTTGAAAACCGCCGACCGATCTTCATACTCTGACAAAATCACAGCGATAGCGCCAATACTCTGTTTCCTTAAACCAAATCGCCGTCTTGCGCGGTCCATATCCCCGCGAATACACAACGCACAGCCGGGACACCTATGCCGACCTGTAGCCACCGTCAACCTCTAAAGACATGTGGAGGGTGATCCACAATCGGACACTCACAGCCGAGGCACGACGCGGTCAAAGTAGGTCGCAGGGACCATATTACGCGCGCCATATCTACCCGGAAATAGAACGCACAGCGGGGATACTCATGCCCAGTTGTCGAGCTGGAAGTCCTCTAACCACCCATATAAGATGAATAATAAACGGATACACACAGCCGATGCAGCGCGTGTTTGAAAACCGCCGATCGATCTTCATACTCTGACAAAATCACAGCGAAAAATCCTTAAACCAAATACCCGTTTTGCGCGGTCCATATCTCCGCGAAAACACAACGCACAGCCGGGAACCTCATATCTAATTGTAGTCCAAGTCCACTTCTACAAACCTCACCGAGTGGATCCTGGATGCGAGGTCCACAGCCGAGGCACCACGCGGTCAAAGTAGGTCGCAGGGGCCCTATTACGCGCGCCATATCTACCCGGAAATGGAACGCACAGCGGGGATTCTTATTTTGAATACACGGTCGCGACGTCCTCTAACTACCCATATAAGCAGAATAATAAACGGGTATCCACAGCCGAGGCAGCACGTATTTGAAAACCGCCGACCGATCTTCATACTCTGACAAAATCACAGCGATAGCGCCAATACTCTGTTTCCTTAAACCAAATCGCCGTCTTGCGCGGTCCATATCCCCGCGAATACACAACGCACAGCCGGGACACCTATGCCGACCTGTAGCCACCGTCAACCTCTAAAGACATGTGGAGGGTGATCCACAATCGGACACTCACAGCCGAGGCACGACGCGGTCAAAGTAGGTCGCAGGGACCATATTACGCGCGCCATATCTACCCGGAAATAGAACGCACAGCGGGGATACTCATGCCCAGTTGTCAAGCTGGAAGTCCTCTAACCACCCATATAAGATGAATAATAAACGGATACACACAGCCGATGCAGCGCGTGTTTGAAAACCGCCGATCGATCTTCATACTCTGACAAAATCACAGCGAAAAATCCTTAAACCAAATACCCGTTTTGCGCGGTCCATATCTCCGCGAAAACACAACGCACAGCCGGGAACCTCATATCTAATTGTAGTCCAAGTCCACTTCTACAAACCTATCCGAGTGGATCCTGGATGCGAGGTCCACAGCCGAGGCACCACGCGGTCAAAGTAGGTCGCAGGGGCCCTATTACGCGCGCCATATCTACCCGGAAATGGAACGCACAGCGGGGATTCTTATTTTGAATACACGGTCGCGACGTCCTCTAACTACCCATATAAGCAGAATAATAAACGGGTATCCACAGCCGAGGCAGCACGTATTTGAAAACCGCCGACCGATCTTCATACTCTGACAAAATCACAGCGATAGCGCCAATACTCTGTTTCCTTAAACCAAATCGCCGTCTTGCGCGGTCCATATCCCCGCGAATACACAACGCACAGCCGGGACACCTATGCCGACCTGTAGCCACCGTCAACCTCTAAAGACATGTGGAGGGTGATCCACAATCGGACACTCACAGCCGAGGCACGACGCGGTCAAAGTAGGTCGCAGGGACCATATTACGCGCGCCATATCTACCCGGAAATAGAACGCACAGCGGGGATACTCATGCCCAGTTGTCGAGCTGGAAGTCCTCTAACCACCCATATAAGATGAATAATAAACGGATACACACAGCCGATGCAGCGCGTGTTTGAAAACCGCCGATCGATCTTCATACTCTGACAAAATCACAGCGAAAAATCCTTAAACCAAATACCCGTTTTGCGCGGTCCATATCTCCGCGAAAACACAACGCACAGCCGGGAACCTCATATCTAATTGTAGTCCAAGTCCACTTCTACAAACCTATCCGAGTGGATCCTGGATGCGAGGTCCACAGCCGAGGCACCACGCGGTCAAAGTAGGTCGCAGGGGCCCTATTACGCGCGCCATATCTACCCGGAAATGGAACGCACAGCGGGGATTCTTATTTTGAATACACGGTCGCGACGTCCTCTAACTACCCATATAAGCAGAATAATAAACGGGTATCCACAGCCGAGGCAGCACGTATTTGAAAACCGCCGACCGATCTTCATACTCTGACAAAATCACAGCGATAGCGCCAATACTCTGTTTCCTTAAACCAAATCGCCGTCTTGCGCGGTCCATATCCCCGCGAATACACAACGCACAGCCGGGACACCTATGCCGACCTGTAGCCACCGTCAACCTCTAAAGACATGTGGAGGGTGATCCACAATCGGACACTCACAGCCGAGGCACGACGCGGTCAAAGTAGGTCGCAGGGACCATATTACGCGCGCCATATCTACCCGGAAATAGAACGCACAGCGGGGATACTCATGCCCAGTTGTCGAGCTGGAAGTCCTCTAACCACCCATATAAGATGAATAATAAACGGATACACACAGCCGATGCAGCGCGTGTTTGAAAACCGCCGATCGATCTTCATACTCTGACAAAATCACAGCGAAAAATCCTTAAACCAAATACCCGTTTTGCGCGGTCCATATCTCCGCGAAAACACAACGCACAGCCGGGAACCTCATATCTAATTGTAGTCCAAGTCCACTTCTACAAACCTATCCGAGTGGATCCTGGATGCGAGGTCCACAGCCGAGGCACCACGCGGTCAAAGTAGGTCGCAGGGGCCCTATTACGCGCGCCATATCTACCCGGAAATGGAACGCACAGCGGGGATTCTTATTTTGAATACACGGTCGCGACGTCCTCTAACTACCCATATAAGCAGAATAATAAACGGGTATCCACAGCCGAGGCAGCACGTATTTGAAAACCGCCGACCGATCTTCATACTCTGACAAAATCACAGCGATAGCGCCAATACTCTGTTTCCTTAAACCAAATCGCCGTCTTGCGCGGTCCATATCCCCGCGAATACACAACGCACAGCCGGGACACCTATGCCGACCTGTAGCCACCGTCAACCTCTAAAGACATGTGGAGGGTGATCCACAATCGGACACTCACAGCCGAGGCACGACGCGGTCAAAGTAGGTCGCAGGGACCATATTACGCGCGCCATATCTACCCGGAAATAGAACGCACAGCGGGGATACTCATGCCCAGTTGTCAAGCTGGAAGTCCTCTAACCACCCATATAAGATGAATAATAAACGGATACACACAGCCGATGCAGCGCGTGTTTGAAAACCGCCGATCGATCTTCATACTCTGACAAAATCACAGCGAAAAATCCTTAAACCAAATACCCGTTTTGCGCGGTCCATATCTCCGCGAAAACACAACGCACAGCCGGGAACCTCATATCTAATTGTAGTCCAAGTCCACTTCTACAAACCTATCCGAGTGGATCCTGGATGCGAGGTCCACAGCCGAGGCACCACGCGGTCAAAGTAGGTCGCAGGGGCCCTATTACGCGCGCCATATCTACCCGGAAATGGAACGCACAGCGGGGATTCTTATTTTGAATACACGGTCGCGACGTCCTCTAACTACCCATATAAGCAGAATAATAAACGGGTATCCACAGCCGAGGCAGCACGTATTTGAAAACCGCCGACCGATCTTCATACTCTGACAAAATCACAGCGATAGCGCCAATACTCTGTTTCCTTAAACCAAATCGCCGTCTTGCGCGGTCCATATCCCCGCGAATACACAACGCACAGCCGGGACACCTATGCCGACCTGTAGCCACCGTCAACCTCTAAAGACATGTGGAGGGTGATCCACAATCGGACACTCACAGCCGAGGCACGACGCGGTCAAAGTAGGTCGCAGGGACCATATTACGCGCGCCATATCTACCCGGAAATAGAACGCACAGCGGGGATACTCATGCCCAGTTGTCAAGCTGGAAGTCCTCTAACCACCCATATAAGATGAATAATAAACGGATACACACAGCCGATGCAGCGCGTGTTTGAAAACCGCCGATCGATCTTCATACTCTGACAAAATCACAGCGAAAAATCCTTAAACCAAATACCCGTTTTGCGCGGTCCATATCTCCGCGAAAACACAACGCACAGCCGGGAACCTCATATCTAATTGTAGTCCAAGTCCACTTCTACAAACCTATCCGAGTGGATCCTGGATGCGAGGTCCACAGCCGAGGCACCACGCGGTCAAAGTAGGTCGCAGGGGCCCTATTACGCGCGCCATATCTACCCGGAAATGGAACGCACAGCGGGGATTCTTATTTTGAATACACGGTCGCGACGTCCTCTAACTACCCATATAAGCAGAATAATAAACGGGTATCCACAGCCGAGGCAGCACGTATTTGAAAACCGCCGACCGATCTTCATACTCTGACAAAATCACAGCGATAGCGCCAATACTCTGTTTCCTTAAACCAAATCGCCGTCTTGCGCGGTCCATATCCCCGCGAATACACAACGCACAGCCGGGACACCTATGCCGACCTGTAGCCACCGTCAACCTCTAAAGACATGTGGAGGGTGATCCACAATCGGACACTCACAGCCGAGGCACGACGCGGTCAAAGTAGGTCGCAGGGACCATATTACGCGCGCCATATCTACCCGGAAATAGAACGCACAGCGGGGATACTCATGCCCAGTTGTCGAGCTGGAAGTCCTCTAACCACCCATATAAGATGAATAATAAACGGATACACACAGCCGATGCAGCGCGTGTTTGAAAACCGCCGATCGATCTTCATACTCTGACAAAATCACAGCGAAAAATCCTTAAACCAAATACCCGTTTTGCGCGGTCCATATCTCCGCGAAAACACAACGCACAGCCGGGAACCTCATATCTAATTGTAGTCCAAGTCCACTTCTACAAACCTCACCGAGTGGATCCTGGATGCGAGGTCCACAGCCGAGGCACCACGCGGTCAAAGTAGGTCGCAGGGGCCCTATTACGCGCGCCATATCTACCCGGAAATGGAACGCACAGCGGGGATTCTTATTTTGAATACACGGTCGCGACGTCCTCTAACTACCCATATAAGCAGAATAATAAACGGGTATCCACAGCCGAGGCAGCACGTATTTGAAAACCGCCGACCGATCTTCATACTCTGACAAAATCACAGCGATAGCGCCAATACTCTGTTTCCTTAAACCAAATCGCCGTCTTGCGCGGTCCATATCCCCGCGAATACACAACGCACAGCCGGGACACCTATGCCGACCTGTAGCCACCGTCAACCTCTAAAGACATGTGGAGGGTGATCCACAATCGGACACTCACAGCCGAGGCACGACGCGGTCAAAGTAGGTCGCAGGGACCATATTACGCGCGCCATATCTACCCGGAAATAGAACGCACAGCGGGGATACTCATGCCCAGTTGTCAAGCTGGAAGTCCTCTAACCACCCATATAAGATGAATAATAAACGGATACACACAGCCGATGCAGCGCGTGTTTGAAAACCGCCGATCGATCTTCATACTCTGACAAAATCACAGCGAAAAATCCTTAAACCAAATACCCGTTTTGCGCGGTCCATATCTCCGCGAAAACACAACGCACAGCCGGGAACCTCATATCTAATTGTAGTCCAAGTCCACTTCTACAAACCTATCCGAGTGGATCCTGGATGCGAGGTCCACAGCCGAGGCACCACGCGGTCAAAGTAGGTCGCAGGGGCCCTATTACGCGCGCCATATCTACCCGGAAATGGAACGCACAGCGGGGATTCTTATTTTGAATACACGGTCGCGACGTCCTCTAACTACCCATATAAGCAGAATAATAAACGGGTATCCACAGCCGAGGCAGCACGTATTTGAAAACCGCCGACCGATCTTCATACTCTGACAAAATCACAGCGATAGCGCCAATACTCTGTTTCCTTAAACCAAATCGCCGTCTTGCGCGGTCCATATCCCCGCGAATACACAACGCACAGCCGGGACACCTATGCCGACCTGTAGCCACCGTCAACCTCTAAAGACATGTGGAGGGTGATCCACAATCGGACACTCACAGCCGAGGCACGACGCGGTCAAAGTAGGTCGCAGGGACCATATTACGCGCGCCATATCTACCCGGAAATAGAACGCACAGCGGGGATACTCATGCCCAGTTGTCAAGCTGGAAGTCCTCTAACCACCCATATAAGATGAATAATAAACGGATACACACAGCCGATGCAGCGCGTGTTTGAAAACCGCCGATCGATCTTCATACTCTGACAAAATCACAGCGAAAAATCCTTAAACCAAATACCCGTTTTGCGCGGTCCATATCTCCGCGAAAACACAACGCACAGCCGGGACACTTATATCTAACTGTAGTCCAAGTCCCCCTCTACAAATCTATCCGAGTGGATCATGGATGCGAGGTCCACAACCGAGGCACGATGTAGTCAAAGTAGGTCGCAGGGGCCATATTGCGCGGTCCATATCTACCCGGAAATGGAACGCACAGCGGGGATTCTTATACCGAATCCACGGTCCCGACGTCCTCTAACCACCCATATAAGCATAATAATAAACGGATACCCACAGCCGAGGCAGCACGTATTTGAAAAGCGCCGGCCGATCTTCATACTCTGACAAAAAGCGCCGGGCGATCTTCATACTCTGACAAAATCACAGCCGTTTTTATATCGTTTTGCGAGATGGATATCTCCGCGAATACACAACGCACAGCCGGGATACTCATACCTAATTGTATAATACGTCTACCTCTACAAACCTATCCGAGTGGATCCTGGATGCGAGATCCAGAACCAGGATCCATATCGCGCGGGTAAACGGCGGGAGTAACGAGGACTCTCTTAAGGTAGGGGACGTTACTGGGCTGCGCTGCGAAAGACGAGCGCCAAAACTCTGTTTCCTTAAACGGAAGCGCCGTTTTGCGAGGTGGATATCTCCGCGAAAACACCACGCACAGCCGGGACACTTATACCCAATCGTAGACCACGTCCACCTCTACAAACCTATCCGAGTGGATCCTGGATCCGAGACCCACAGCCGAGGCACCACGCGGTCAAAGTAGGTCGCAGTTGCCGTTTTGCGCGCTCCATCTCTCCGCCAAAACACCACGCACAGCCGGGACACTTATACCCTATTGTAGACCCCGACCTCCTCTAACCACCCATACATGCAGAACAATAAACGGATACCCACAGCCGATGCAGCAAGTAGTTCAAAAGCGCCGGCCGATCTTCGTACTCTGACAAAATCACAGCGAAAGACGAGCGCCAATACTCTGTCTCCTTAAACCAAATCGCCGGTTTGCGCGGTGCATATCCCCGCGAATACACAACGCACAGACTCGTCCCCTACGCCGAATAGTAGACCACGTCCACTTCTAAAGACCTGTGGAGGAGGATCCAGGATCGGGCATTCACAGCCGATGCACGACGTGGTCAAAATAGGTCACTGTAGCCATATTGCGCGCTCAATATCTCCGCCAAAACACAACGCACAGTCGGGGTACTTACGCCGAATTGTAGACCTTGACGTCCTCTAACCAGCCATCCATGCACTCCTATAAACGGATAACCACAGCCGATGCAGCAAGTAGTTCAAAAGCGTCGGCCGATCTTCGTACTCTGACAAAATCACAGCGAAAGACGAGCGACAATATCGCCGGTCTGCGAGGTCCATATCTCCGCGAAAACACAACGCACAGCCGGGACACTTATACCCGATCGTAGACCACATCCACCTCTACAAACCTATCCGAGTGGATCCTGGATCCGAGACCCACAGCCGGGGCACGATGTACGCAAAGCCGGTCACAGTAGCCGAGCGCCA
>NW_027466745.1:22500-37500 GCF_050575085.1 Anarhichas minor
TCGCTCCTATCCCCTACTACGGCTGTAGCATAGGGGAACCGCCAGAAGCGCTGGACCCTTCAGCGCTTCGCTCATATCCCCTACTACGGCTGTAGCATAGGGGAACCGCCAGAAGCGCTGGACCCTTCAGCGCTTCGCTCATATCCCCTACTACGGCTGTAGCATAGGGGGACCGCCAGAAGCGCTGGACCCTTCAGCGCTTCGCTCATATCCCCTACTACGGCTGTAGCATAGGGGAACCGCCAGAAGCGCTGGACCCTTCAGCGCTTCGCTCATATCCCCTACTACGGCTGTAGCATAGGGGGACCGCCAGAAGCGCTGGACCCTTCAGCGCTTCGCTCATATCCCCTACTACGGCTGTAGCATAGGGGGACCGCCAGAAGCGCTGGACCCTTCAGCGCTTCGCTCCTATCCCCTACTACGGCTGTAGCATAGGGGAACCGCCAGAAGCGCTGGACCCTTCAGCGCTTCGCTCCTATCCCCTACTACGGCTGTAGCATAGGGGGACCGCCAGAAGCGCTGGACCCTTCAGCGCTTCGCTCATATCCCCTACTACGGCTGTAGCATAGGGGGACCGCCAGAAGCGCTGGACCCTTCAGCGCTTCGCTCATATCCCCTACTACGGCTGTAGCATAGGGGGACCGCCAGAAGCGCTGGACCCTTCAGCGCTTCGCTCATATCCCCTACTACGGCTGTAGCATAGGGGGACCGCCAGAAGCGCTGGACCCTTCAGCGCTTCGCTCATATCCCCTACTACGGCTGTAGCATAGGGGGACCGCCAGAAGCGCTGGACCCTTCAGCGCTTCGCTCCTATCCCCTACTACGGCTGTAGCATAGGGGGACCGCCAGAAGCGCTGGACCCTTCAGCGCTTCGCTCATATCCCCTACTACGGCTGTAGCATAGGGGAACCGCCAGAAGCGCTGGACCCTTCAGCGCTTCGCTCATATCCCCTACTACGGCTGTAGCATAGGGGGACCGCCAGAAGCGCTGGACCCTTCAGCGCTTCGCTCATATCCCCTACTACGGCTGTAGCATAGGGGGACCGCCAGAAGCGCTGGACCCTTCAGCGCTTCGCTCATATCCCCTACTACGGCTGTAGCATAGGGGAACCGCCAGAAGCGCTGGACCCTTCAGCGCTTCGTCCCTACTACGGCTGTAACATAGGGGAACCGCCAGAAGCGCTGGACCCTTCAGCGCTTCGCTCATATCCCCTACTACGGCTGTAGCATAGGGGGACCGCCAGAAGCGCTGGACCCTTCAGCGCTTCGCTCATATCCCCTACTACGGCTGTAGCATAGGGGAACCGCCAGAAGCGCTGGACCCTTCAGCGCTTCGTCCCTACTACGGCTGTAACATAGGGGAACCGCCAGAAGCGCTGGACCCTTCAGCGCTTCGCTCATATCCCCTACTACGGCTGTAGCATAGGGGAACCGCCAGAAGCGCTGGACCCTTCAGCGCTTCGCTCCTATCCCCTAGTATACACTGGGTAGTCTGTTCCTATCATTGTGTGCAAGGTGGCTTGGTTACCCCCTACCAAAATGGGTCACAGCCGTAATAGGCGAAGTACAGAAGCGCTGGAACCTTCAGCGCTTCGCCCCTATCACGGCTTTAAAACCCGAGCGAAAAACTCTATGTCCTTAAACGAAATACCCGTTTTGCGCGGTCCATATCTCCGCGAAAACACAACGCACAGCCGGGACACTCATATCTAATTGTAGTCCAAGTCCCCCTCTACAAACACATCAGAGTGGATCCTGGATGCGACCTCCACAGCCGAGGCACGAGTCGGTCAAAGTAGGTCGCAGGGACCATATTACGCGCGCCATATCTACCCGGAAATAGAACGCACAGCGGGGATACTCATGCCCAGTTGTCGAGCTGGAAGTCCTCTAACCACCCATATAAGATGAATAATAAACGGATACACACAGCCGATGCAGCGCGTGTTTGAAAACCGCCGATCGATCTTCATACTCTGACAAAATCACAGCGAAAAATCCTTAAACCAAATACCCGTTTTGCGCGGTCCATATCTCCGCGAAAACACAACGCACAGCCGGGAACCTCATATCTAATTGTAGTCCAAGTCCACTTCTACAAACCTATCCGAGTGGATCCTGGATGCGAGGTCCACAGCCGAGGCACCACGCGGTCAAAGTAGGTCGCAGGGGCCCTATTACGCGCGCCATATCTACCCGGAAATGGAACGCACAGCGGGGATTCTTATTTTGAATACACGGTCGCGACGTCCTCTAACTACCCATATAAGCAGAATAATAAACGGGTATCCACAGCCGAGGCAGCACGTATTTGAAAACCGCCGACCGATCTTCATACTCTGACAAAATCACAGCGATAGCGCCAATACTCTGTTTCCTTAAACCAAATCGCCGTCTTGTGCGCGGTCCATATCCCCGCGAATACACAACGCACAGCCGGGACACCTATGCCGACCTGTAGCCACCGTCAACCTCTAAAGACATGTGGAGGGTGATCCACAATCGGACACTCACAGCCGAGGCACGACGCGGTCAAAGTAGGTCGCAGGGACCATATTACGCGCGCCATATCTACCCGGAAATAGAACGCACAGCGGGGATACTCATGCCCAGTTGTCAAGCTGGAAGTCCTCTAACCACCCATATAAGATGAATAATAAACGGATACACACAGCCGATGCAGCGCGTGTTTGAAACCGCCGATCGATCTTCATACTCTGACAAAATCACAGCGAAAAATCCTTAAACCAAATACCCGTTTTGCGCGGTCCATATCTCCGCGAAAACACAACGCACAGCCGGGAACCTCATATCTAATTGTAGTCCAAGTCCACTTCTACAAACCTATCCGAGTGGATCCTGGATGCGAGGTCCACAGCCGAGGCACCACGCGGTCAAAGTAGGTCGCAGGGGCCCTATTACGCGCGCCATATCTACCCGGAAATGGAACGCACAGCGGGGATTCTTATTTTGAATACACGGTCGCGACGTCCTCTAACTACCCATATAAGCAGAATAATAAACGGGTATCCACAGCCGAGGCAGCACGTATTTGAAAACCGCCGACCGATCTTCATACTCTGACAAAATCACAGCGATAGCGCCAATACTCTGTTTCTTAAACCAAATCGCCGTCTTGCGCGGTCCATATCCCCGCGAATACACAACGCACAGCCGGGACACCTATGCCGACCTGTAGCCACCGTCAACCTCTAAAGACATGTGGAGGGTGATCCACAATCGGACACTCACAGCCGAGGCACGACGCGGTCAAAGTAGGTCGCAGGGACCATATTACGCGCGCCATATCTACCCGGAAATAGAACGCACAGCGGGGATACTCATGCCCAGTTGTCAAGCTGGAAGTCCTCTAACCACCCATATAAGATGAATAATAAACGGATACACACAGCCGATGCAGCGCGTGTTTGAAAACCGTCCGATCGATCTTCATACTCTGACAAAATCACAGCGAAAAATCCTTAAACCAAATACCCGTTTTGCGCGGTCCATATCTCCGCGAAAAACACAACGCACAGCCGGGAACCTCATATCTAATTGTAGTCCAAGTCCACTTCTACAAACCTATCCGAGTGGATCCTGGATGCGAGGTCCACAGCCGAGGCACCACGCGGTCAAAGTAGGTCGCAGGGGCCTATTACGCGCGCCATATCTACCCGGAAATGGAACGCACAGCGGGGATTCTTATTTTGAATACACGGTCGCGACGTCTCTAACTACCCATATAAGCAGAATAATAAACGGGTATCCACAGCCGAGGCAGCACGTATTTGAAAACCGCCGACCGATCTTCATACTCTGACAAAATCACAGCGATAGCGCCAATACTCTGTTTCCTTAAACCAAATCGCCGTCTTGCGCGGTCCATATCCCCGCGAATACACAACGCACAGCCGGGACACCTATGCCGACCTGTAGCCACCGTCAACCTCTAAAGACATGTGGAGGGTGATCCACAATCGGACACTCACAGCCGAGGCACGACGCGGTCAAAGTAGGTCGCAGGGACCATATTACGCGCGCCATATCTACCGGAAATAGAACGCACAGCGGGGATACTCATGCCCAGTTGTCAAGCTGAAGTCCTCTAACCACCCATATAAGATGAATAATAAACGATACACACAGCCGATGCAGCGCGTGTTTGAAAACCGCCGATCGATCTTCATACTCTGACAAAATCACAGCGAAAAATCCTTAACCAAATACCCGTTTTGCGCGGTCCATATCTCCGCGAAAACACAACGCACAGCCGGGAACCTCATATCTAATTGTAGTCCAAGTCCACTTCTACAAACCTATCCGAGTGGATCCTGGATGCGAGGGTCCACAGCCGAGGCACCACGCGGTCAAAGTAGGTCGCAGGGGCCCTATTACGCGCGCCATATCTACCCGGAAATGGAACGCACAGCGGGGATTCTTATTTTGAATACACGGTCCGCGACGTCCTCTAACTACCCATATAAGCAGAATAATAAACGGGTATCCACAGCCGAGGCAGCACGTATTTGAAACCGCCGACCGATCTTCATACTCTGACAAAATCACAGCGATAGCGCCAATACTCTGTTTCCTTAAACCAAATCGCCGTCTTGCGCGGTCCATATCCCCGCGAATACACAACGCACAGCCGGGACACCTATGCCGACCTGTAGCCACCGTCAACCTCTAAAGACATGTGGAGGGTGATCCACAATCGGACACTCACAGCCGAGGCACGACGCGGTCAAAGTAGGTCGCAGGGACCATATTACGCGCGCCATATCTACCCGGAAATAGAACGCACAGCGGGGGATACTCATGCCCAGTTGTCGAGCTGGAAGTCCTCTAACCACCCATATAAGATGAATAATAAACGGATACACACAGCCGATGCAGGCGCGTGTTTGAAAACCGCCGATCGATCTTCATACTCTGACAAAATCACAGCGAAAAAATCCTTAACCAAATACCCGTTTTGCGCGGTCCATATCTCCGCGAAAACACAACGCACAGCCGGGAACCTCATATCTAATTGTAGTCCAAGTCCACTTCTACAAACCTCACCGAGTGGATCCTGGATGCGAGGTCCACAGCCGAGGCACCACGCGGTCAAAGTAGGTCGCAGGGGGCCCTATTACGCGCGCCATATCTACCCGGAAATGGAACGCACAGCGGGGATTCTTATTTTGAATACACGGTCGCGACGTCCTCTAACTACCATATAAGCAGAATAATAAACGGGTATCCACAGCCGAGGCAGCACGTATTTGAAAAACCGCCGACCGATCTTCATACTCTGACAAAATCACAGCGATAGCGCCAATACTCTGTTTCCTTAAACCAAATCGCCGTCTTGCGCGGTCCATATCCCCGCGAATACACAACGCACAGCCGGGACACCTATGCCGACCTGTAGCCACCGTCAACCTCTAAAGACATGTGGAGGGTGATCCACAATCGGACACTCACAGCCGAGGCACGACGCGGTCAAAGTAGGTCGCAGGGACCATATTACGCGCGCCATATCTACCCGGAAATAGAACGCACAGCGGGGATACTCATGCCAGTTGTCAAGCTGGAAGTCCTCTAACCACCCATATAAGATGAATAATAAACGGATACACACAGCCCGATGCAGCGCGTGTTTGAAAACCGCCGATCGATCTTCATACTCTGACAAAATCACAGCGAAAAATCCTTAAACCAAATACCCGTTTTGCGCGGTCCATATCTCCGCGAAAACACAACGCACAGCCGGGAACCTCATATCTAATTGTAGTCCAAGTCCACTTCTACAAACCTATCCGAGTGGATCCTGGATGCGAGGTCCACAGCCGAGGCACCACGCGGTCAAAGTAGGTCGCAGGGGCCCTATTACGCGCGCCATATCTACCCGGAAATGGAACGCACAGCGGGGATTCTTATTTTGAATACACGGTCGCGACGTCCTCTAACTACCCATATAAGCAGAATAATAAACGGGTATCCACAGCCGAGGCAGCACGTATTTGAAAACCGCCGACCCGATCTTCATACTCTGACAAAATCACAGCGATAGCGCCAATACTCTGTTTCCTTAAACCAAATCGCCGTCTTGCGCGGTCCATATCCCCGCGAATACACAACGCACAGCCGGGACACCTATGCCGACCTGTAGCCACCGTCAACCTCTAAAGACATGTGGAGGGTGATCCACAATCGGACACTCACAGCCGAGGCACGACGCGGTCAAAGTAGGTCGCAGGGACCATATTACGCGCGCATATCTACCCGGAAATAGAACGCACAGCGGGGATACTCATGCCCAGTTGTCGAGCTGGAAGTCCTCTAACCACCCATATAAGATGAATAATAAACGGATACACACAGCCGATGCAGCGCGTGTTTGAAAACCGCCGATCGATCTTCATACTCTGACAAAATCACAGCGAAAAATCCTTAAACCAAATACCCGTTTTGCAGCGGTCCATATCTCCGCGAAAACACAACGCACAGCAGGGAACCTCATATCTAATTGTAGTCCAAGTCCACTTCTACAAACCTATCCGAGTGGATCCTGGATGCGAGGTCCACAGCCGAGGCACCACGCGGTCAAAGTAGGTCGCAGGGGCCCTATTACGCGCGCCATATCTACCCGGAAATGGAACGCACAGCGGGGATTCTTATTTTGATACACGGTCGCGACGTCCTCTAACTACCCATATAAGCAGAATAATAAACGGGTATCCACAGCCGAGGCAGCACGTATTTGAAAACGCCGACCGATCTTCATACTCTGACAAAATCACAGCGAGTAGCGCCAATACTCTGTTTCCTTAAACCAAATCGCCGTCTTGCGCGGTCCATATCCCCGCGAATACACAACGCACAGCCGGGACACCTATGCCGACCTGTAGCCACCGTCAACCTCTAAAGACATGTGGAGGGTGATCCCACAATCGGACACTCACAGCCGAGGCACGACGCGGTCAAAGTAGGTCGCAGGGACCATATTACGCGCGCCATATCTACCCGGAAATAGAACGCACAGCGGGGATACTCATGCCAGTTGTCAAGCTGGAAGTCCTCTAACCACCCATATAAGATGAATAATAAACGGATACACACAGCCGATGCAGCGCGTGTTTGAAAACCGCCGATCGATCTTCATACTCTGACAAAATCACAGCGAAAAATCCTTAAACCAAATACCCGTTTTGCGCGGTCCATATCTCCGCGAAAACACAACGCACAGCCGGGAACCTCATATCTAATGTAGTCACAAGTCCACTTCTACAAACCTATCCGAGTGGATCCTGGATGCGAGGTCCACAGCCGAGGCACCACGCGGTCAAAGTAGGTCGCAGGGGCCCTATTACGCGCGCATATCTACCCGGAAATGGAACGCACAGCGGGGATTCTTATTTTGAATACACGGTCGCGACGTCCTCTAACTACCCATATAAGCAGAATAATAAACGGGTATCCACAGCCGAGGCAGCACGTATTTGAAAACCGGCCGACCGATCTTCATACTCTGACAAATCACAGCGATAGCGCCAATACTCTGTTTCCTTAAACCAAATCGCCGTCTTGCGCGGTCCATATCCCCGCGAATACACAACGCACAGCCGGGACACCTATGCGACCTGTAGCCACCGTCAACCTCTAAAGACATGTTGGAGGGTGATCCACAATCGGACACTCACAGCCGAGGCACGACGCGGTCAAAGTAGGTCGCAGGGACAATATTACGCGCGCCATATCTACCCGGAAATAGAACGCACAGCGGGGATACTCATGCCCAGTTGTCAAGCTGGAAGTCTCTAACCACCCATATAAGATGAATAAAAGATGAATAATAAACGGATACACACAGCCGATGCAGCGCGTGTTTGAAAACCGCCGATCGATCTTCATACTCTGACAAAATCACAGCGAAAAATCCTTAAACCAAATACCCGTTTTGCGCGGTCCATATCTCCGCGAAAACACAACGCACAGCCGGGAACCTCATATCTAATTGTAGTCCAAGTCCACTTCTACAAACCTATCCGAGTGGATCCTGGATGCGAGGTCCACAGCCGAGGCACCACGCGGTCAAAGTAGGTCGCAGGGGCCCTATTACGCGCGCCATATCTACCCGGAAATGGAACGCACAGCGGGGATTCTTATTTTGAATACACGGTCGCGACGTCCTCTAACTACCCATATAAGCAGAATAATAAACGGGTATCCACAGCCGAGGCAGCACGTATTTGAAAACCGCCGACCGATCTTCATACTCTGACAAAATCACAGCGATAGCGCCAATACTCTGTTTCCTTAAACCAAATCGCCGTCTTGCGCGGTCCATATCCCCGCGAATACACAACGCACAGCCGGGACACCTATGCCGACCTGTAGCCACCGTCAACCTCTAAAGACATGTGGAGGGTGATCCACAATCGGACACTCACAGCCGAGGCACGACGCGGTCAAAGTAGGTCGCAGGGACCATATTACGCGCGCCATATCTACCCGGAAATAGAACGCACAGCGGGGATACTCATGCCCAGTTGTCAAGCTGGAAGTCCTCTAACCACCCATATAAGATGAATAATAAACGGATACACACAGCCGATGCAGCGCGTGTTTGAAAACCGCCGATCGATCTTCATACTCTGACAAAATCACAGCGAAAAATCCTTAAACCAAATACCCGTTTTGCGCGGTCCATATCTCCGCGAAAACACAACGCACAGCCGGGAACCTCATATCTAATTGTAGTCCAAGTCCACTTCTACAAACCTATCCGAGTGGATCCTGGATGCGAGGTCCACAGCCGAGGCACCACGCGGTCAAAGTAGGTCGCAGGGGCCCTATTACGCGCGCCATATCTACCCGGAAATGGAACGCACAGCGGGGATTCTTATTTTGAATACACGGTCGCGACGTCCTCTAACTACCCATATAAGCAGAATAATAAACGGGTATCCACAGCCGAGGCAGCACGTATTTGAAAACCGCCGACCGATCTTCATACTCTGACAAAATCACAGCGATAGCGCCAATACTCTGTTTCCTTAAACCAAATCGCCGTCTTGCGCGGTCCATATCCCCGCGAATACACAACGCACAGCCGGGACACCTATGCCGACCTGTAGCCACCGTCAACCTCTAAAGACATGTGGAGGGTGATCCACAATCGGACACTCACAGCCGAGGCACGACGCGGTCAAAGTAGGTCGCAGGGACCATATTACGCGCGCCATATCTACCCGGAAATAGAACGCACAGCGGGGATACTCATGCCCAGTTGTCAAGCTGGAAGTCCTCTAACCACCCATATAAGATGAATAATAAACGGATACACACAGCCGATGCAGCGCGTGTTTGAAAACCGCCGATCGATCTTCATACTCTGACAAAATCACAGCGAAAAATCCTTAAACCAAATACCCGTTTTGCGCGGTCCATATCTCCGCGAAAACACAACGCACAGCCGGGAACCTCATATCTAATTGTAGTCCAAGTCCACTTCTACAAACCTATCCGAGTGGATCCTGGATGCGAGGTCCACAGCCGAGGCACCACGCGGTCAAAGTAGGTCGCAGGGGCCCTATTACGCGCGCCATATCTACCCGGAAATGGAACGCACAGCGGGGATTCTTATTTTGAATACACGGTCGCGACGTCCTCTAACTACCCATATAAGCAGAATAATAAACGGGTATCCACAGCCGAGGCAGCACGTATTTGAAAACCGCCGACCGATCTTCATACTCTGACAAAATCACAGCGATAGCGCCAATACTCTGTTTCCTTAAACCAAATCGCCGTCTTGCGCGGTCCATATCCCCGCGAATACACAACGCACAGCCGGGACACCTATGCCGACCTGTAGCCACCGTCAACCTCTAAAGACATGTGGAGGGTGATCCACAATCGGACACTCACAGCCGAGGCACGACGCGGTCAAAGTAGGTCGCAGGGACCATATTACGCGCGCCATATCTACCCGGAAATAGAACGCACAGCGGGGATACTCATGCCCAGTTGTCAAGCTGGAAGTCCTCTAACCACCCATATAAGATGAATAATAAACGGATACACACAGCCGATGCAGCGCGTGTTTGAAAACCGCCGATCGATCTTCATACTCTGACAAAATCACAGCGAAAAATCCTTAAACCAAATACCCGTTTTGCGCGGTCCATATCTCCGCGAAAACACAACGCACAGCCGGGAACCTCATATCTAATTGTAGTCCAAGTCCACTTCTACAAACCTATCCGAGTGGATCCTGGATGCGAGGTCCACAGCCGAGGCACCACGCGGTCAAAGTAGGTCGCAGGGGCCCTATTACGCGCGCCATATCTACCCGGAAATGGAACGCACAGCGGGGATTCTTATTTTGAATACACGGTCGCGACGTCCTCTAACTACCCATATAAGCAGAATAATAAACGGGTATCCACAGCCGAGGCAGCACGTATTTGAAAACCGCCGACCGATCTTCATACTCTGACAAAATCACAGCGATAGCGCCAATACTCTGTTTCCTTAAACCAAATCGCCGTCTTGCGCGGTCCATATCCCCGCGAATACACAACGCACAGCCGGGACACCTATGCCGACCTGTAGCCACCGTCAACCTCTAAAGACATGTGGAGGGTGATCCACAATCGGACACTCACAGCCGAGGCACGACGCGGTCAAAGTAGGTCGCAGGGACCATATTACGCGCGCCATATCTACCCGGAAATAGAACGCACAGCGGGGATACTCATGCCCAGTTGTCAAGCTGGAAGTCCTCTAACCACCCATATAAGATGAATAATAAACGGATACACACAGCCGATGCAGCGCGTGTTTGAAAACCGCCGATCGATCTTCATACTCTGACAAAATCACAGCGAAAAATCCTTAAACCAAATACCCGTTTTGCGCGGTCCATATCTCCGCGAAAACACAACGCACAGCCGGGAACCTCATATCTAATTGTAGTCCAAGTCCACTTCTACAAACCTATCCGAGTGGATCCTGGATGCGAGGTCCACAGCCGAGGCACCACGCGGTCAAAGTAGGTCGCAGGGGCCCTATTACGCGCGCCATATCTACCCGGAAATGGAACGCACAGCGGGGATTCTTATTTTGAATACACGGTCGCGACGTCCTCTAACTACCCATATAAGCAGAATAATAAACGGGTATCCACAGCCGAGGCAGCACGTATTTGAAAACCGCCGACCGATCTTCATACTCTGACAAAATCACAGCGATAGCGCCAATACTCTGTTTCCTTAAACCAAATCGCCGTCTTGCGCGGTCCATATCCCCGCGAATACACAACGCACAGCCGGGACACCTATGCCGACCTGTAGCCACCGTCAACCTCTAAAGACATGTGGAGGGTGATCCACAATCGGACACTCACAGCCGAGGCACGACGCGGTCAAAGTAGGTCGCAGGGACCATATTACGCGCGCCATATCTACCCGGAAATAGAACGCACAGCGGGGATACTCATGCCCAGTTGTCAAGCTGGAAGTCCTCTAACCACCCATATAAGATGAATAATAAACGGATACACACAGCCGATGCAGCGCGTGTTTGAAAACCGCCGATCGATCTTCATACTCTGACAAAATCACAGCGAAAAATCCTTAAACCAAATACCCGTTTTGCGCGGTCCATATCTCCGCGAAAACACAACGCACAGCCGGGAACCTCATATCTAATTGTAGTCCAAGTCCACTTCTACAAACCTATCCGAGTGGATCCTGGATGCGAGGTCCACAGCCGAGGCACCACGCGGTCAAAGTAGGTCGCAGGGGCCCTATTACGCGCGCCATATCTACCCGGAAATGGAACGCACAGCGGGGATTCTTATTTTGAATACACGGTCGCGACGTCCTCTAACTACCCATATAAGCAGAATAATAAACGGGTATCCACAGCCGAGGCAGCACGTATTTGAAAACCGCCGACCGATCTTCATACTCTGACAAAATCACAGCGATAGCGCCAATACTCTGTTTCCTTAAACCAAATCGCCGTCTTGCGCGGTCCATATCCCCGCGAATACACAACGCACAGCCGGGACACCTATGCCGACCTGTAGCCACCGTCAACCTCTAAAGACATGTGGAGGGTGATCCACAATCGGACACTCACAGCCGAGGCACGACGCGGTCAAAGTAGGTCGCAGGGACCATATTACGCGCGCCATATCTACCCGGAAATAGAACGCACAGCGGGGATACTCATGCCCAGTTGTCAAGCTGGAAGTCCTCTAACCACCCATATAAGATGAATAATAAACGGATACACACAGCCGATGCAGCGCGTGTTTGAAAACCGCCGATCGATCTTCATACTCTGACAAAATCACAGCGAAAAATCCTTAAACCAAATACCCGTTTTGCGCGGTCCATATCTCCGCGAAAACACAACGCACAGCCGGGAACCTCATATCTAATTGTAGTCCAAGTCCACTTCTACAAACCTATCCGAGTGGATCCTGGATGCGAGGTCCACAGCCGAGGCACCACGCGGTCAAAGTAGGTCGCAGGGGCCCTATTACGCGCGCCATATCTACCCGGAAATGGAACGCACAGCGGGGATTCTTATTTTGAATACACGGTCGCGACGTCCTCTAACTACCCATATAAGCAGAATAATAAACGGGTATCCACAGCCGAGGCAGCACGTATTTGAAAACCGCCGACCGATCTTCATACTCTGACAAAATCACAGCGATAGCGCCAATACTCTGTTTCCTTAAACCAAATCGCCGTCTTGCGCGGTCCATATCCCCGCGAATACACAACGCACAGCCGGGACACCTATGCCGACCTGTAGCCACCGTCAACCTCTAAAGACATGTGGAGGGTGATCCACAATCGGACACTCACAGCCGAGGCACGACGCGGTCAAAGTAGGTCGCAGGGACCATATTACGCGCGCCATATCTACCCGGAAATAGAACGCACAGCGGGGATACTCATGCCCAGTTGTCAAGCTGGAAGTCCTCTAACCACCCATATAAGATGAATAATAAACGGATACACACAGCCGATGCAGCGCGTGTTTGAAAACCGCCGATCGATCTTCATACTCTGACAAAATCACAGCGAAAAATCCTTAAACCAAATACCCGTTTTGCGCGGTCCATATCTCCGCGAAAACACAACGCACAGCCGGGAACCTCATATCTAATTGTAGTCCAAGTCCACTTCTACAAACCTATCCGAGTGGATCCTGGATGCGAGGTCCACAGCCGAGGCACCACGCGGTCAAAGTAGGTCGCAGGGGCCCTATTACGCGCGCCATATCTACCCGGAAATGGAACGCACAGCGGGGATTCTTATTTTGAATACACGGTCGCGACGTCCTCTAACTACCCATATAAGCAGAATAATAAACGGGTATCCACAGCCGAGGCAGCACGTATTTGAAAACCGCCGACCGATCTTCATACTCTGACAAAATCACAGCGATAGCGCCAATACTCTGTTTCCTTAAACCAAATCGCCGTCTTGCGCGGTCCATATCCCCGCGAATACACAACGCACAGCCGGGACACCTATGCCGACCTGTAGCCACCGTCAACCTCTAAAGACATGTGGAGGGTGATCCACAATCGGACACTCACAGCCGAGGCACGACGCGGTCAAAGTAGGTCGCAGGGACCATATTACGCGCGCCATATCTACCCGGAAATAGAACGCACAGCGGGGATACTCATGCCCAGTTGTCAAGCTGGAAGTCCTCTAACCACCCATCTAGACACTCCTATAAACGGATACACACAGCCGATACAGCGCGTATTTGAAAACCGCCGACCGATCTTCATACTCTGACAAAATCACAGCGAAAGACTTAAACGAAATACCCGTTTTGCGAGGTCCATATCCCCGCGAATACACAACGCACAGCCGGGACACTTATACCCAGTTGTAGTCCACGTCCCCCTCTACAAAACTATCGGAGTGGATCCTGGATGCGAGGTCCACAGCCGAGGCACGGTGTAGTCAAAGTAGGTCGCAGGGACCATATTACGCGCGCCATATCTACCCGGAAATAGAACGCACAGCGGGGATTCCTATACTGAATACACGGCCCCGACGTCCTCTAACCAACTATGTAAGCTGAATAATAAACGGATAACCACAGCCGAGGCAGCGCGTGTTTGAAAACAGCCGACCGATCTTCATACTCTGACAAAATCACAGCGAAAGACTTAAACGAAATACCCGTTTTGCGAGGTCCATATCCCCGCGAATACACAACGCACAGCCGGGACACTTATATCTAACTGTAGTCCAAGTCCCCCTCTACAAATCTATCCGAGTGGATCATGGATGCGAGGTCCACAACCGAGGCACGATGTAGTCAAAGTAGGTCGCAGGGGCCATATTGCGCGGTCCATATCTACCCGGAAATGGAACGCACAGCGGGGATTCTTATACCGAATCCACGGTCCCGACGTCCTCTAACCACCCATATAAGCATAATAATAAACGGATACCCACAGCCGAGGCAGCACGTATTTGAAAAGCGCCGGCCGATCTTCATACTCTGACAAAAAGCGCCGGGCGATCTTCATACTCTGACAAAATCACAGCCGTTTTTATATCGTTTTGCGAGATGGATATCTCCGCGAATACACAACGCACAGCCGGGATACTCATACCTAATTGTATAATACGTCTACCTCTACAAACCTATCCGAGTGGATCCTGGATGCGAGATCCAGAACCAGGATCCATATCGCGCGGGTAAACGGCGGGAGTAACGAGGACTCTCTTAAGGTAGGGGACGTTACTGGGCTGCGCTGCGAAAGACGAGCGCCAAAACTCTGTTTCCTTAAACGGAAGCGCCGTTTTGCGAGGTGGATATCTCCGCGAAAACACCACGCACAGCCGGGACACTTATACCCAATCGTAGACCACGTCCACCTCTACAAACCTATCCGAGTGGATCCTGGATCCGAGACCCACAGCCGAGGCACCACGCGGTCAAAGTAGGTCG
>NW_027466746.1:2500-30000 GCF_050575085.1 Anarhichas minor
AGGGGAACCGCCAGAAGCGCTGGACCCTTCAGCGCTTCGCTCATATCCCCTACTACGGCTGTAGCATAGGGGGGACCGCCAGAAGCGCTGGACCCTTCAGCGCTTCGCTCATATCCCCTACTACGGCTGTAGCATAGGGGAACCGCCAGAAGCGCTGGACCCTTCAGCGCTTCGCTCATATCCCCTACTACGGCTGTAGCATAGGGGGACCCGCCAGAAGCGCTGGACCCTTCAGCGCTTCGCTCATATCCCCTACTACGGCTGTAGCATAGGGGGACCCGCCAGAAGCGCTGGACCCTTCAGCGCTTCGCTCCTATCCCCTACTACGGCTGTAGCATAGGGGAACCGCCAGAAGCGCTGGACCCTTCAGCGCTTCGCTCCTATCCCCTACTACGGCTGTAGCATAGGGGGACCGCCAGAAGCGCTGGACCCTTCAGCGCTTCGCTTCATATCCCCTACTACGGCTGTAGCATAGGGGGACCGCCAGAAGCGCTGGACCCTTCAGCGCTTCGCTCATATCCCCTACTACGGCTGTAGCATAGGGGGACCGCCAGAAGCGCTGGACCCTTCAGCGCTTCGCTCATATCCCCTACTACGGCTGTAGCATAGGGGGACCGCCAGAAGCGCTGGACCCCTTCCAGCGCTTCGCTCATATCCCCTACTACGGCTGTAGCATAGGGGGACCGCCAGAAGCGCTGGACCCCTTCAGCGCTTCGCTCCTATCCCCTACTACGGCTGTAGCATAGGGGGGACCGCCAGAAGCGCTGGACCCTTCAGCGCTTCGCTCATATCCCCTACTACGGCTGTAGCATAGGGGAACCGCCAGAAGCGCTGGACCCTTCAGCGCTTCGCTCATATCCCCTACTACGGCTGTAGCATAGGGGGACCGCCAGAAGCGCTGGACCCTTCAGCGCTTCGCTCATATCCCCTACTACGGCTGTAGCATAGGGGGACCGCCAGAAGCGCTGGACCCTTCAGCGCTTCGCTCATATCCCCTACTACGGCTGTAGCATAGGGGAACCGCCAGAAGCGCTGGACCCTTCAGCGCTTCGTCCCTACTACGGCTGTAACATAGGGGAACCGCCAGAAGCGCTGGACCCTTCAGCGCTTCGCTCATATCCCCTACTACGGCTGTAGCATAGGGGGACCGCCAGAAGCGCTGGACCCTTCAGCGCTTCGCTCATATCCCCTACTACGGCTGTAGCATAGGGGAACCGCCAGAAGCGCTGGACCCTTCAGCGCTTCGTCCCTACTACGGCTGTAACATAGGGGAACCGCCAGAAGCGCTGGACCCTTCAGCGCTTCGCTCATATCCCCTACTACGGCTGTAGCATAGGGGAACCGCCAGAAGCGCTGGACCCTTCAGCGCTTCGCTCCTATCCCCTAGTATACACTGGGTAGTCTGTTCCTATCATTGTGTGCAAGGTGGCTTGGTTACCCCCTACCAAAATGGGTCACAGCCGTAATAGGCGAAGTACAGAAGCGCTGGAACCTTCAGCGCTTCGCCCCTATCACGGCTTTAAAACCCGAGCGAAAAACTCTATGTCCTTAAACGAAATACCCGTTTTGCGCGGTCCATATCTCCGCGAAAACACAACGCACAGCCGGGACACTCATATCTAATTGTAGTCCAAGTCCCCCTCTACAAACACATCAGAGTGGATCCTGGATGCGACCTCCACAGCCGAGGCACGAGTCGGTCAAAGTAGGTCGCAGGGGACCATATTACGCGCGCCATATCTACCCGGAAATAGAACGCACAGCGGGGATACTCATGCCCAGTTGTCGAGCTGGAAGTCCTCTAACCACCCATATAAGATGAATAATAAACGGATACACACAGCCGATGCAGCGCGTGTTTGAAAACCGCCGATCGATCTTCATACTCTGACAAAATCACAGCGAAAAATCCTTAAACCAAATACCCGTTTTGCGCGGTCCCATATCTCCGCGAAAACACAACGCACAGCCGGGAACCTCATATCTAATTGTAGTCCAAGTCCACTTCTACAAACCTATCCGAGTGGATCCTGGATGCGAGGTCCACAGCCGAGGCACCACGCGGTCAAAGTAGGTCGCAGGGGCCCTATTACGCGCGCCATATCTACCCGGAAATGGAACGCACAGCGGGGATTCTTATTTTGAATACACGGTCGCGACGTCCTCTAACTACCCATATAAGCAGAATAATAAACGGGTATCCACAGCCGAGGCAGCACGTATTTGAAAACCGCCGACCGATCTTCATACTCTGACAAAATCACAGCGATAGCGCCAATACTCTGTTTCCTTAAACCAAATCGCCGTCTTGCGCGGTCCATATCCCCGCGAATACACAACGCACAGCCGGGACACCTATGCCGACCTGTAGCCACCGTCAACCTCTAAAGACATGTGGAGGGTGATCCACAATCGGACACTCACAGCCGAGGCACGACGCGGTCAAAGTAGGTCGCAGGGACCATATTACGCGCGCCATATCTACCCGGAAATAGAACGCACAGCGGGGATACTCATGCCCAGTTGTCGAGCTGGAAGTCCTCTAACCACCCATATAAGATGAATAATAAACGGATACACACAGCCGATGCAGCGCGTGTTTGAAAACCGCCGATCGATCTTCATACTCTGACAAAATCACAGCGCGAAAAATCCTTAAACCAAATACCCGTTTTGCGCGGTCCATATCTCCGCGAAAACACAACGCACAGCCGGGAACCTCATATCTAATTGTAGTCCAAGTCCACTTCTACAAACCTATCCGAGTGGATCCTGGATGCGAGGTCCACAGCCGAGGCACCACGCGGTCAAAGTAGGTCGCAGGGGCCCTATTACGCGCGCCATATCTACCCGGAAATGGAACGCACAGCGGGGATTCTTATTTTGAATACACGGTCGCGACGTCCTCTAACTACCCATATAAGCAGAATAATAAACGGGTATCCACAGCCGAGGCAGCACGTATTTGAAAACCGCCGACCGATCTTCATACTCTGACAAAATCACAGCGATAGCGCCCAATACTCTGTTTCCCTTAAACCAAATCGCCGTCTTGCGCGGTCCATATCCCCGCGAATACACAACGCACAGCCGGGACACCTATGCCGACCTGTAGCCACCGTCAACCTCTAAAGACATGTGGAGGGTGATCCACAATCGGACACTCACAGCCGAGGCACGACGCGGTCAAAGTAGGTCGCAGGGACCATATTACGCGCGCCATATCTACCCGGAAATAGAACGCACAGCGGGGATACTCATGCCCAGTTGTCAAGCTGGAAGTCCTCTAACCACCCATATAAGATGAATAATAAACGGATACACACAGCCGATGCAGCGCGTGTTTGAAAACCGCCGATCGATCTTCATACTCTGACAAAATCACAGCGAAAAATCCTTAAACCAAATACCCGTTTTGCGCGGTCCATATCTCCGCGAAAACACAACGCACAGCCGGGAACCTCATATCTAATTGTAGTCCAAGTCCACTTCTACAAACCTATCCGAGTGGATCCTGGATGCGAGGTCCACAGCCGAGGCACCACGCGGTCAAAGTAGGTCGCAGGGGCCCTATTACGCGCGCCATATCTACCCGGAAATGGAACGCACAGCGGGGATTCTTATTTTGAATACACGGTCGCGACGTCCTCTAACTACCCATATAAGCAGAATAATAAACGGGTATCCACAGCCGAGGCAGCACGTATTTGAAAACCGCCGACCGATCTTCATACTCTGACAAAATCACAGCGATAGCGCCAATACTCTGTTTCCTTAAACCAAATCGCCGTCTTGCGCGGTCCATATCCCCGCGAATACACAACGCACAGCCGGGACACCTATGCCGACCTGTAGCCACCGTCAACCTCTAAAGACATGTGGAGGGTGATCCACAATCGGACACTCACAGCCGAGGCACGACGCGGTCAAAGTAGGTCGCAGGGACCATATTACGCGCGCCATATCTACCCGGAAATAGAACGCACAGCGGGGATACTCATGCCCAGTTGTCAAGCTGGAAGTCCTCTAACCACCCATATAAGATGAATAATAAACGGATACACACAGCCGATGCAGCGCGTGTTTGAAAACCGCCGATCGATCTTCATACTCTGACAAAATCACAGCGAAAAATCCTTAAACCAAATACCCGTTTGCGCGGTCCATATCTCCGCGAAAACACAACGCACAGCCGGGAACCCTCATATCTAATTGTAGTCCAAGTCCACTTCTACAAACCTATCCGAGTGGATCCTGGATGCGAGGTCCACAGCCGAGGCACCACGCGGTCAAAGTAGGTCGCAGGGGCCCTATTACGCGCGCCATATCTACCCGGAAATGGAACGCACAGCGGGGATTCTTATTTTGAATACACGGTCGCGACGTCCTCTAACTACCCATATAAGCAGAATAATAAACGGGTATCCACAGCCGAGGCAGCACGTATTTGAAAACCGCCGACCGATCTTCATACTCTGACAAAATCACAGCGATAGCGCCAATACTCTGTTTCCTTAAACCAAATCGCCGTCTTGCGCGGTCCATATCCCCGCGAATACACAACGCACAGCCGGGACAACCTATGCCGACCTGTAGCCACCGTCAACCTCTAAAGACATGTGGAGGGTGATCCACAATCGGACACTCACAGCCGAGGCACGACGCGGTCAAAGTAGGTCGCAGGGACCATATTACGCGCGCCATATCTACCCGGAAATAGAACGCACAGCGGGGGATACTCATGCCCAGTTGTCAAGCTGGAAGTCCTCTAACCACCCATATAAGATGAATAATAAACGGATACACACAGCCGATGCAGCGCGTGTTTGAAATCCGCCGATCGATCTTCATACTCTGACAAAATCACAGCGAAAAATCCTTAAACCAAATACCCGTTTTGCGCGGTCCATATCTCCGCGAAAACACAACGCACAGCCGGGAACCTCATATCTAATTGTAGTCCAAGTCCACTTCTACAAACCTATCCGAGTGGATCCTGGATGCGAGGTCCACAGCCGAGGCACCACGCGGTCAAAGTAGGTCGCAGGGGCCCTATTACGCGCGCCATATCTACCCGGAAATGGAACGCACAGCGGGGATTCTTATTTTGAATACACGGTCGCGACGTCCTCTAACTACCCATATAAGCAGAATAATAACGGGTATCCACAGCCGAGGCAGCACGTATTTGAAAACCGCCGACCGATCTTCATACTCTGACAAATCACAGCGATAGGCGCCAATACTCTGTTCCTTAAACCAAATCGCCGTCTTGCGCGTCCATATCCCCGCGAATACACAACGCACAGCCGGGACAACCTATGCCGACCTGTAGCCACCCGTCAACCTCTAAAGACATGTGGAGGGGTGATCCACAATCGGACTAACTCACAGCCGAGGCACGACGCGGTCAAAGTAGGTCGCAGGGGACCATATTACGCGCGCCATATCTTACCCGGAAATAGAACGCACAGCGGGGATACTCATGCCAGTTGTCAAGCTGGAAGTCCTCTAACCACCCATATAAGATGAATAATAAACGGATACACACAGCCGATGCAGCGCGTTGTTTGAAAACCGCCGACGATCTTTCATACTCTGACAAAATCACAGCGAAAAATCCTTAAACCAAATACCCGTTTTGCGCGGTCCATATCTCCGCGAAAACACAACGCACAGCCGGGAACCTCATATCTAATTGTAGTCCAAGTCCACTTCTACAAACCTATCCGAGTGGATCCTGGATGCGAGGTCCACAGCCGAGGCACCACGCGGTCAAAGTAGGTCGCAGGGGCCCTATTACGCGCGCCATATCTACCCGGAAATGGAACGCACAGCGGGGATTCTTATTTTGAATACACGGTCGCGACGTCCTCTAACTACCCATATAAGCAGAATAATAAACGGGTATCCACAGCCGAGGCAGCACGTATTTGAAAACCGCCGACCGATCTTCATACTCTGACAAAATCACAGCGATAGCGCCAATACTCTGTTTCCTTAAACCAAATCGCCGTCTTGCGCGGTGGTCCATATCCCCGCGAATACACAACGCACAGCCGGGACACCTATGCCGACCTGTAGCCACCGTCAACCTCTAAAGACATGTGGAGGGTGATCCACAATCGGACACTCACAGCCGAGGCACGACGCGGTCAAAGTAGGTCGCAGGGACCATATTACGCGCGCCATATCTACCCGGAAATAGAACGCACAGCGGGGATACTCATGCCCAGTTGTCAAGCTGGAAGTCCTCTAACCACCCATATAAGATGAATAATAAACGGATACACACAGCCGATGCAGCGCGTGTTTGAAAACCGCCGATCGATCTTCATACTCTGACAAAATCACAGCGAAAAATCCTTAAACCAAATACCCGTTTTGCGCGGTCCATATCTCCGCGAAAACACAACGCACAGCCGGGAACCTCATATCTAATTGTAGTCCAAGTCCACTTCTACAAACCTATCCGAGTGGATCCTGGATGCGAGGTCCACAGCCGAGGCACCACGCGGTCAAAGTAGGTCGCAGGGGCCCTATTACGCGCGCCATATCTACCCGGAAATGGAACGCACAGCGGGGATTCTTATTTTGAATACACGGTCGCGACGTCCTCTAACTACCCATATAAGCAGAATAATAAACGGGTATCCACAGCCGAGGCAGCACGTATTTGAAAACCGCCGACCGATCTTCATACTCTGACAAAATCACAGCGATAGCGCCAATACTCTGTTTCCTTAAACCAAATCGCCGTCTTGCGCGGTCCATATCCCCGCGAATACACAACGCACAGCCGGGACACCTATGCCGACCTGTAGCCACCGTCAACCTCTAAAGACATGTGGAGGGTGATCCACAATCGGACACTCACAGCCGAGGCACGACGCGGTCAAAGTAGGTCGCAGGGACCATATTACGCGCGCCATATCTACCCGGAAATAGAACGCACAGCGGGGATACTCATGCCCAGTTGTCGAGCTGGAAGTCCTCTAACCACACCATATAAGATGAATAATAAACGGATACACACAGCCGATGCAGCGCGTGTTTGAAAACCGCCGATCGATCTTCATACTCTGACAAAATCACAGCGAAAAATCCTTAAACCAAATACCCGTTTTGCGCGGTCCATATCTCCGCGAAAACACAACGCACAGCCGGGAACCTCATATCTAATTGTAGTCCAAGTCCACTTCTACAAACCTCACCGAGTGGATCCTGGATGCGAGGTCCACAGCCGAGGCACCACGCGGTCAAAGTAGGTCGCAGGGGCCCTATTACGCGCGCCATATCTACCCGGAAATGGAACGCACAGCGGGGATTCTTATTTTGAATACACGGTCGCGACGTCCTCTAACTACCCATATAAGCAGAATAATAAACGGGTATCCACAGCCGAGGCAGCACGTATTTGAAAACCGCCGACCGATCTTCATACTCTGACAAAATCACAGCGATAGCGCCAATACTCTGTTTCCTTAAACCAAATCGCCGTCTTGCGCGGTCCATATCCCCGCGAATACACAACGCACAGCCGGGACACCTATGCCGACCTGTAGCCACCGTCAACCTCTAAAGACATGTGGAGGGTGATCCACAATCGGACACTCACAGCCGAGGCACGACGCGGTCAAAGTAGGTCGCAGGGACCATATTACGCGCGCCATATCTACCCGGAAATAGAACGCACAGCGGGGATACTCATGCCCAGTTGTCAAGCTGGAAGTCCTCTAACCACCCATATAAGATGAATAATAAACGGATACACACAGCCGATGCAGCGCGTGTTTGAAAACCGCCGATCGATCTTCATACTCTGACAAAATCACAGCGAAAAATCCTTAAACCAAATACCCGTTTTGCGCGGTCCATATCTCCGCGAAAACACAACGCACAGCCGGGAACCTCATATCTAATTGTAGTCCAAGTCCACTTCTACAAACCTATCCGAGTGGATCCTGGATGCGAGGTCCACAGCCGAGGCACCACGCGGTCAAAGTAGGTCGCAGGGGCCCTATTACGCGCGCCATATCTACCCGGAAATGGAACGCACAGCGGGGATTCTTATTTTGAATACACGGTCGCGACGTCCTCTAACTACCCATATAAGCAGAATAATAAACGGGTATCCACAGCCGAGGCAGCACGTATTTGAAAACCGCCGACCGATCTTCATACTCTGACAAAATCACAGCGATAGCGCCAATACTCTGTTTCCTTAAACCAAATCGCCGTCTTGCGCGGTCCATATCCCCGCGAATACACAACGCACAGCCGGGACACCTATGCCGACCTGTAGCCACCGTCAACCTCTAAAGACATGTGGAGGGTGATCCACAATCGGACACTCACAGCCGAGGCACGACGCGGTCAAAGTAGGTCGCAGGGACCATATTACGCGCGCCATATCTACCCGGAAATAGAACGCACAGCGGGGATACTCATGCCCAGTTGTCGAAGCTGGAAGTCCTCTAACCACCCATATAAGATGAATAATAAACGGATACACACAGCCGATGCAGCGCGTGTTTGAAAACCGCCGATCGATCTTCATACTCTGACAAAATCACAGCGAAAAATCCTTAAACCAAATACCCGTTTTGCGCGGTCCATATCTCCGCGAAAACACAACGCACAGCCGGGAACCTCATATCTAATTGTAGTCCAAGTCCACTTCTACAAACCTATCCGAGTGGATCCTGGATGCGAGGTCCACAGCCGAGGCACCACGCGGTCAAAGTAGGTCGCAGGGGCCCTATTACGCGCGCCATATCTACCCGGAAATGGAACGCACAGCGGGGATTCTTATTTTGAATACACGGTCGCGACGTCCTCTAACTACCCATATAAGCAGAATAATAAACGGGTATCCACAGCCGAGGCAGCACGTATTTGAAAACCGCCGACCGATCTTCATACTCTGACAAAATCACAGCGATAGCGCCAATACTCTGTTTCCTTAAACCAAATCGCCGTCTTGCGCGGTCCATATCCCCGCGAATACACAACGCACAGCCGGGACACCTATGCCGACCTGTAGCCACCGTCAACCTCTAAAGACATGTGGAGGGTGATCCACAATCGGACACTCACAGCCGAGGCACGACGCGGTCAAAGTAGGTCGCAGGGACCATATTACGCGCGCCATATCTACCCGGAAATAGAACGCACAGCGGGGATACTCATGCCCAGTTGTCAAGCTGGAAGTCCTCTAACCACCCATATAAGATGAATAATAAACGGATACACACAGCCGATGCAGCGCGTGTTTGAAAACCGCCGATCGATCTTCATACTCTGACAAAATCACAGCGAAAAATCCTTAAACCAAATACCCGTTTTGCGCGGTCCATATCTCCGCGAAAACACAACGCACAGCCGGGAACCTCATATCTAATTGTAGTCCAAGTCCACTTCTACAAACCTATCCGAGTGGATCCTGGATGCGAGGTCCACAGCCGAGGCACCACGCGGTCAAAGTAGGTCGCAGGGGCCCTATTACGCGCGCCATATCTACCCGGAAATGGAACGCACAGCGGGGATTCTTATTTTGAATACACGGTCGCGACGTCCTCTAACTACCCATATAAGCAGAATAATAAACGGGTATCCACAGCCGAGGCAGCACGTATTTGAAAACCGCCGACCGATCTTCATACTCTGACAAAATCACAGCGATAGCGCCAATACTCTGTTTCCTTAAACCAAATCGCCGTCTTGCGCGGTCCATATCCCCGCGAATACACAACGCACAGCCGGGACACCTATGCCGACCTGTAGCCACCGTCAACCTCTAAAGACATGTGGAGGGTGATCCACAATCGGACACTCACAGCCGAGGCACGACGCGGTCAAAGTAGGTCGCAGGGACCATATTACGCGCGCCATATCTACCCGGAAATAGAACGCACAGCGGGGATACTCATGCCCAGTTGTCAAGCTGGAAGTCCTCTAACCACCCATATAAGATGAATAATAAACGGATACACACAGCCGATGCAGCGCGTGTTTGAAAACCGCCGATCGATCTTCATACTCTGACAAAATCACAGCGAAAAATCCTTAAACCAAATACCCGTTTTGCGCGGTCCATATCTCCGCGAAAACACAACGCACAGCCGGGAACCTCATATCTAATTGTAGTCCAAGTCCACTTCTACAAACCTATCCGAGTGGATCCTGGATGCGAGGTCCACAGCCGAGGCACCACGCGGTCAAAGTAGGTCGCAGGGGCCCTATTACGCGCGCCATATCTACCCGGAAATGGAACGCACAGCGGGGATTCTTATTTTGAATACACGGTCGCGACGTCCTCTAACTACCCATATAAGCAGAATAATAAACGGGTATCCACAGCCGAGGCAGCACGTATTTGAAAACCGCCGACCGATCTTCATACTCTGACAAAATCACAGCGATAGCGCCAATACTCTGTTTCCTTAAACCAAATCGCCGTCTTGCGCGGTCCATATCCCCGCGAATACACAACGCACAGCCGGGACACCTATGCCGACCTGTAGCCACCGTCAACCTCTAAAGACATGTGGAGGGTGATCCACAATCGGACACTCACAGCCGAGGCACGACGCGGTCAAAGTAGGTCGCAGGGACCATATTACGCGCGCCATATCTACCCGGAAATAGAACGCACAGCGGGGATACTCATGCCCAGTTGTCAAGCTGGAAGTCCTCTAACCACCCATATAAGATGAATAATAAACGGATACACACAGCCGATGCAGCGCGTGTTTGAAAACCGCCGATCGATCTTCATACTCTGACAAAATCACAGCGAAAAATCCTTAAACCAAATACCCGTTTTGCGCGGTCCATATCTCCGCGAAAACACAACGCACAGCCGGGAACCTCATATCTAATTGTAGTCCAAGTCCACTTCTACAAACCTATCCGAGTGGATCCTGGATGCGAGGTCCACAGCCGAGGCACCACGCGGTCAAAGTAGGTCGCAGGGGCCCTATTACGCGCGCCATATCTACCCGGAAATGGAACGCACAGCGGGGATTCTTATTTTGAATACACGGTCGCGACGTCCTCTAACTACCCATATAAGCAGAATAATAAACGGGTATCCACAGCCGAGGCAGCACGTATTTGAAAACCGCCGACCGATCTTCATACTCTGACAAAATCACAGCGATAGCGCCAATACTCTGTTTCCTTAAACCAAATCGCCGTCTTGCGCGGTCCATATCCCCGCGAATACACAACGCACAGCCGGGACACCTATGCCGACCTGTAGCCACCGTCAACCTCTAAAGACATGTGGAGGGTGATCCACAATCGGACACTCACAGCCGAGGCACGACGCGGTCAAAGTAGGTCGCAGGGACCATATTACGCGCGCCATATCTACCCGGAAATAGAACGCACAGCGGGGATACTCATGCCCAGTTGTCAAGCTGGAAGTCCTCTAACCACCCATATAAGATGAATAATAAACGGATACACACAGCCGATGCAGCGCGTGTTTGAAAACCGCCGATCGATCTTCATACTCTGACAAAATCACAGCGAAAAATCCTTAAACCAAATACCCGTTTTGCGCGGTCCATATCTCCGCGAAAACACAACGCACAGCCGGGAACCTCATATCTAATTGTAGTCCAAGTCCACTTCTACAAACCTATCCGAGTGGATCCTGGATGCGAGGTCCACAGCCGAGGCACCACGCGGTCAAAGTAGGTCGCAGGGGCCCTATTACGCGCGCCATATCTACCCGGAAATGGAACGCACAGCGGGGATTCTTATTTTGAATACACGGTCGCGACGTCCTCTAACTACCCATATAAGCAGAATAATAAACGGGTATCCACAGCCGAGGCAGCACGTATTTGAAAACCGCCGACCGATCTTCATACTCTGACAAAATCACAGCGATAGCGCCAATACTCTGTTTCCTTAAACCAAATCGCCGTCTTGCGCGGTCCATATCCCCGCGAATACACAACGCACAGCCGGGACACCTATGCCGACCTGTAGCCACCGTCAACCTCTAAAGACATGTGGAGGGTGATCCACAATCGGACACTCACAGCCGAGGCACGACGCGGTCAAAGTAGGTCGCAGGGACCATATTACGCGCGCCATATCTACCCGGAAATAGAACGCACAGCGGGGATACTCATGCCCAGTTGTCGAGCTGGAAGTCCTCTAACCACCCATATAAGATGAATAATAAACGGATACACACAGCCGATGCAGCGCGTGTTTGAAAACCGCCGATCGATCTTCATACTCTGACAAAATCACAGCGAAAAATCCTTAAACCAAATACCCGTTTTGCGCGGTCCATATCTCCGCGAAAACACAACGCACAGCCGGGAACCTCATATCTAATTGTAGTCCAAGTCCACTTCTACAAACCTATCCGAGTGGATCCTGGATGCGAGGTCCACAGCCGAGGCACCACGCGGTCAAAGTAGGTCGCAGGGGCCCTATTACGCGCGCCATATCTACCCGGAAATGGAACGCACAGCGGGGATTCTTATTTTGAATACACGGTCGCGACGTCCTCTAACTACCCATATAAGCAGAATAATAAACGGGTATCCACAGCCGAGGCAGCACGTATTTGAAAACCGCCGACCGATCTTCATACTCTGACAAAATCACAGCGATAGCGCCAATACTCTGTTTCCTTAAACCAAATCGCCGTCTTGCGCGGTCCATATCCCCGCGAATACACAACGCACAGCCGGGACACCTATGCCGACCTGTAGCCACCGTCAACCTCTAAAGACATGTGGAGGGTGATCCACAATCGGACACTCACAGCCGAGGCACGACGCGGTCAAAGTAGGTCGCAGGGACCATATTACGCGCGCCATATCTACCCGGAAATAGAACGCACAGCGGGGATACTCATGCCCAGTTGTCGAGCTGGAAGTCCTCTAACCACCCATATAAGATGAATAATAAACGGATACACACAGCCGATGCAGCGCGTGTTTGAAAACCGCCGATCGATCTTCATACTCTGACAAAATCACAGCGAAAAATCCTTAAACCAAATACCCGTTTTGCGCGGTCCATATCTCCGCGAAAACACAACGCACAGCCGGGAACCTCATATCTAATTGTAGTCCAAGTCCACTTCTACAAACCTCACCGAGTGGATCCTGGATGCGAGGTCCACAGCCGAGGCACCACGCGGTCAAAGTAGGTCGCAGGGGCCCTATTACGCGCGCCATATCTACCCGGAAATGGAACGCACAGCGGGGATTCTTATTTTGAATACACGGTCGCGACGTCCTCTAACTACCCATATAAGCAGAATAATAAACGGGTATCCACAGCCGAGGCAGCACGTATTTGAAAACCGCCGACCGATCTTCATACTCTGACAAAATCACAGCGATAGCGCCAATACTCTGTTTCCTTAAACCAAATCGCCGTCTTGCGCGGTCCATATCCCCGCGAATACACAACGCACAGCCGGGACACCTATGCCGACCTGTAGCCACCGTCAACCTCTAAAGACATGTGGAGGGTGATCCACAATCGGACACTCACAGCCGAGGCACGACGCGGTCAAAGTAGGTCGCAGGGACCATATTACGCGCGCCATATCTACCCGGAAATAGAACGCACAGCGGGGATACTCATGCCCAGTTGTCAAGCTGGAAGTCCTCTAACCACCCATATAAGATGAATAATAAACGGATACACACAGCCGATGCAGCGCGTGTTTGAAAACCGCCGATCGATCTTCATACTCTGACAAAATCACAGCGAAAAATCCTTAAACCAAATACCCGTTTTGCGCGGTCCATATCTCCGCGAAAACACAACGCACAGCCGGGAACCTCATATCTAATTGTAGTCCAAGTCCACTTCTACAAACCTATCCGAGTGGATCCTGGATGCGAGGTCCACAGCCGAGGCACCACGCGGTCAAAGTAGGTCGCAGGGGCCCTATTACGCGCGCCATATCTACCCGGAAATGGAACGCACAGCGGGGATTCTTATTTTGAATACACGGTCGCGACGTCCTCTAACTACCCATATAAGCAGAATAATAAACGGGTATCCACTAGCCGAGGCAGCACGTATTTGAAAACCGCCGACCGATCTTCATACTCTGACAAAATCACAGCGATAGCGCCAATACTCTGTTTCCTTAAACCAAATCGCCGTCTTGCGCGGTCCATATCCCCGCGAATACACAACGCACAGCCGGGACACCTATGCCGACCTGTAGCCACCGTCAACCTCTAAAGACATGTGGAGGGTGATCCACAATCGGACACTCACAGCCGAGGCACGACGCGGTCAAAGTAGGTCGCAGGGACCATATTACGCGCGCCATATCTACCCGGAAATAGAACGCACAGCGGGGATACTCATGCCCAGTTGTCAAGCTGGAAGTCCTCTAACCACCCATATAAGATGAATAATAAACGGATACACACAGCCGATGCAGCGCGTGTTTGAAAACCGCCGATCGATCTTCATACTCTGACAAAATCACAGCGAAAAATCCTTAAACCAAATACCCGTTTTTGCGCGGTCCATATCTCCGCGAAAACACAACGCACAGCCGGGAACCTCATATCTAATTGTAGTCCAAGTCCACTTCTACAAACCTATCCGAGTGGATCCTGGATGCGAGGTCCACAGCCGAGGCACCACGCGGTCAAAGTAGGTCGCAGGGGCCCTATTACGCGCGCCATATCTACCCGGAAATGGAACGCACAGCGGGGATTCTTATTTTGAATACACGGTCGCGACGTCCTCTAACTACCCATATAAGCAGAATAATAAACGGGTATCCACAGCCGAGGCAGCACGTATTTGAAAACCGCCGACCGATCTTCATACTCTGACAAAATCACAGCGATAGCGCCAATACTCTGTTTCCTTAAACCAAATCGCCGTCTTGCGCGGTCCATATCCCCGCGAATACACAACGCACAGCCGGGACACCTATGCCGACCTGTAGCCACCGTCAACCTCTAAAGACATGTGGAGGGTGATCCACAATCGGACACTTCACAGCCGAGGCACGACGCGGTCAAAGTAGGTCGCAGGGACCATATTACGCGCGCCATATCTACCCGGAAATAGAACGCACAGCGGGGATACTCATGCCCAGTTGTCGAGCTGGAAGTCCTCTAACCACCCATATAAGATGAATAATAAACGGATACACACAGCCGATGCAGCGCGTGTTTGAAAACCGCCGATCGATCTTCATACTCTGACAAAATCACAGCGAAAAATCCTTAAACCAAATACCCGTTTTGCGCGGTCCATATCTCCGCGAAAACACAACGCACAGCCGGGAACCTCATATCTAATTGTAGTCCAAGTCCACTTCTACAAACCTCACCGAGTGGATCCTGGATGCGAGGTCCACAGCCGAGGCACCACGCGGTCAAAGTAGGTCGCAGGGGCCCTATTACGCGCGCCATATCTACCCGGAAATGGAACGCACAGCGGGGATTCTTATTTTGAATACACGGTCGCGACGTCCTCTAACTACCCATATAAGCAGAATAATAAACGGGTATCCACAGCCGAGGCAGCACGTATTTGAAAACCGCCGACCGATCTTCATACTCTGACAAAATCACAGCGATAGCGCCAATACTCTGTTTCCTTAAACCAAATCGCCGTCTTGCGCGGTCCATATCCCCGCGAATACACAACGCACAGCCGGGACACCTATGCCGACCTGTAGCCACCGTCAACCTCTAAAGACATGTGGAGGGTGATCCACAATCGGAACACTCACAGCCGGAGGCACGACGCGGTCAAAGTAGGTCGCAGGGACCATATACGCGCGCCATCTACTTCACCCGGAAATAGAACGCACAGCGGGGATACTCATGCCCAGTTGTCAAGCTGGAAGTCCTCTAACCACCCATATAAGATGAATAATAAACGGATACACACAGCCGATGCAGCGCGTTGTTTGAAAACCGCCGATCGATCTTCATACTCTGACAAAATCACAGCGAAAAAATCCTTAAACCAAATACCCGTTTTTGCGCGGTCCATATCTCCGCGAAAACACAACGCACAGCCGGGAACCTCATATCTAATTGTAGTCCAAGTCCACTTCTACAAACCTATCCGAGTGGATCCTGGATGCGAGGTCCACAGCCGAGGCACCACGCGGTCAAAGTAGGTCGCAGGGGCCCTATTACGCGCGCCATATCTACCCGAAATGGAACGCACAGCGGGGATTCTTATTTTGAATACACGGTCGCGACGTCCTCTAACTACCCATATAAGCAGAATAATAAACGGGTATCCACAGCCGAGGCAGCACGTATTTGAAAACCGCCGACCGATCTTCATACTCTGACAAAATCACAGCGATAGCGCCAATACTCTGTTTCCTTAAACCAAATCGCCGTCTTGCGCGGTCCATATCCCCGCGAATACACAACGCACAGCCGGGACAACCTATGCCGACCTGTAGCCACCGTCAACCTCTAAAGACATGTGGAGGGTGATCCACAATCGGACACTCACAGCCGAGGCACGACGCGGTCAAAGTAGGTCGCAGGGACCATATTACGCGCGCCATATCTACCCGGAAATAGAACGCACAGCGGGGATACTCATGCCCAGTTGTCGAGCTGGAAGTCCTCTAACCACCCATATAAGATGAATAATAAACGGATACACACAGCCGATGCAGCGCGTGTTTGAAAACCGCCGATCGATCTTCATACTCTGACAAAATCACAGCGAAAAATCCTTAAACCAAATACCCGTTTTGCGCGGTCCATATCTCCGCGAAAACACAACGCACAGCCGGGAACCTCATATCTAATTGTAGTCCAAGTCCACTTCTACAAACCTATCCGAGTGGATCCTGGATGCGAGGTCCACAGCCGAGGCACCACGCGGTCAAAGTAGGTCGCAGGGGCCCTATTACGCGCGCCATATCTACCCGGAAATGGAACGCACAGCGGGGATTCTTATTTTGAATACACGGTCGCGACGTCCTCTAACTACCCATATAAGCAGAATAATAAACGGGTATCCACAGCCGAGGCAGCACGTATTTGAAAACCGCCGACCGATCTTCATACTCTGACAAAATCACAGCGATAGCGCCAATACTCTGTTTCCTTAAACCAAATCGCCGTCTTGCGCGGTCCATATCCCCGCGAATACACAACGCACAGCCGGGACACCTATGCCGACCTGTAGCCACCGTCAACCTCTAAAGACATGTGGAGGGTGATCCACAATCGGACACTCACAGCCGAGGCACGACGCGGTCAAAGTAGGTCGCAGGGACCATATTACGCGCGCCATATCTACCCGGAAATAGAACGCACAGCGGGGATACTCATGCCCAGTTGTCGAGCTGGAAGTCCTCTAACCACCCATATAAGATGAATAATAAACGGATACACACAGCCGATGCAGCGCGTGTTTGAAAACCGCCGATCGATCTTCATACTCTGACAAAATCACAGCGAAAAATCCTTAAACCAAATACCCGTTTTGCGCGGTCCATATCTCCGCGAAAACACAACGCACAGCCGGGAACCTCATATCTAATTGTAGTCCAAGTCCACTTCTACAAACCTATCCGAGTGGATCCTGGATGCGAGGTCCACAGCCGAGGCACCACGCGGTCAAAGTAGGTCGCAGGGGCCCTATTACGCGCGCCATATCTACCCGGAAATGGAACGCACAGCGGGGATTCTTATTTTGAATACACGGTCGCGACGTCCTCTAACTACCCATATAAGCAGAATAATAAACGGGTATCCACAGCCGAGGCAGCACGTATTTGAAAACCGCCGACCGATCTTCATACTCTGACAAAATCACAGCGATAGCGCCAATACTCTGTTTCCTTAAACCAAATCGCCGTCTTGCGCGGTCCATATCCCCGCGAATACACAACGCACAGCCGGGACACCTATGCCGACCTGTAGCCACCGTCAACCTCTAAAGACATGTGGAGGGTGATCCACAATCGGACACTCACAGCCGAGGCACGACGCGGTCAAAGTAGGTCGCAGGGACCATATTACGCGCGCCATATCTACCCGGAAATAGAACGCACAGCGGGGATACTCATGCCCAGTTGTCAAGCTGGAAGTCCTCTAACCACCCATATAAGATGAATAATAAACGGATACACACAGCCGATGCAGCGCGTGTTTGAAAACCGCCGATCGATCTTCATACTCTGACAAAATCACAGCGAAAAATCCTTAAACCAAATACCCGTTTTGCGCGGTCCATATCTCCGCGAAAACACAACGCACAGCCGGGAACCTCATATCTAATTGTAGTCCAAGTCCACTTCTACAAACCTATCCGAGTGGATCCTGGATGCGAGGTCCACAGCCGAGGCACCACGCGGTCAAAGTAGGTCGCAGGGGCCCTATTACGCGCGCCATATCTACCCGGAAATGGAACGCACAGCGGGGATTCTTATTTTGAATACACGGTCGCGACGTCCTCTAACTACCCATATAAGCAGAATAATAAACGGGTATCCACAGCCGAGGCAGCACGTATTTGAAAACCGCCGACCGATCTTCATACTCTGACAAAATCACAGCGATAGCGCCAATACTCTGTTTCCTTAAACCAAATCGCCGTCTTGCGCGGTCCATATCCCCGCGAATACACAACGCACAGCCGGGACACCTATGCCGACCTGTAGCCACCGTCAACCTCTAAAGACATGTGGAGGGTGATCCACAATCGGACACTCACAGCCGAGGCACGACGCGGTCAAAGTAGGTCGCAGGGACCATATTACGCGCGCCATATCTACCCGGAAATAGAACGCACAGCGGGGATACTCATGCCCAGTTGTCAAGCTGGAAGTCCTCTAACCACCCATATAAGATGAATAATAAACGGATACACACAGCCGATGCAGCGCGTGTTTGAAAACCGCCGATCGATCTTCATACTCTGACAAAATCACAGCGAAAAATCCTTAAACCAAATACCCGTTTTGCGCGGTCCATATCTCCGCGAAAACACAACGCACAGCCGGTAACCTCATATCTAATTGTAGTCCAAGTCCACTTCTACAAACCTATCCGAGTGGATCCTGGATGCGAGGTCCACAGCCGAGGCACCACGCGGTCAAAGTAGGTCGCAGGGGCCCTATTACGCGCGCCATATCTACCCGGAAATGGAACGCACAGCGGGGATTCTTATTTTGAATACACGGTCGCGACGTCCTCTAACTACCCATATAAGCAGAATAATAAACGGGTATCCACAGCCGAGGCAGCACGTATTTGAAAACCGCCGACCGATCTTCATACTCTGACAAAATCACAGCGATAGCGCCAATACTCTGTTTCCTTAAACCAAATCGCCGTCTTGCGCGGTCCATATCCCCGCGAATACACAACGCACAGCCGGGACACCTATGCCGACCTGTAGCCACCGTCAACCTCTAAAGACATGTGGAGGGTGATCCACAATCGGACACTCACAGCCGAGGCACGACGCGGTCAAAGTAGGTCGCAGGGACCATATTACGCGCGCCATATCTACCCGGAAATAGAACGCACAGCGGGGATACTCATGCCCAGTTGTCAAGCTGGAAGTCCTCTAACCACCCATATAAGATGAATAATAAACGGATACACACAGCCGATGCAGCGCGTGTTTGAAAACCGCCGATCGATCTTCATACTCTGACAAAATCACAGCGAAAAATCCTTAAACCAAATACCCGTTTTGCGCGGTCCATATCTCCGCGAAAACACAACGCACAGCCGGGAACCTCATATCTAATTGTAGTCCAAGTCCACTTCTACAAACCTATCCGAGTGGATCCTGGATGCGAGGTCCACAGCCGAGGCACCACGCGGTCAAAGTAGGTCGCAGGGGCCCTATTACGCGCGCCATATCTACCCGGAAATGGAACGCACAGCGGGGATTCTTATTTTGAATACACGGTCGCGACGTCCTCTAACTACCCATATAAGCAGAATAATAAACGGGTATCCACAGCCGAGGCAGCACGTATTTGAAAACCGCCGACCGATCTTCATACTCTGACAAAATCACAGCGATAGCGCCAATACTCTGTTTCCTTAAACCAAATCGCCGTCTTGCGCGGTCCATATCCCCGCGAATACACAACGCACAGCCGGGACACCTATGCCGACCTGTAGCCACCGTCAACCTCTAAAGACATGTGGAGGGTGATCCACAATCGGACACTCACAGCCGAGGCACGACGCGGTCAAAGTAGGTCGCAGGGACCATATTACGCGCGCCATATCTACCCGGAAATAGAACGCACAGCGGGGATACTCATGCCCAGTTGTCAAGCTGGAAGTCCTCTAACCACCCATATAAGATGAATAATAAACGGATACACACAGCCGATGCAGCGCGTGTTTGAAAACCGCCGATCGATCTTCATACTCTGACAAAATCACAGCGAAAAATCCTTAAACCAAATACCCGTTTTGCGCGGTCCATATCTCCGCGAAAACACAACGCACAGCCGGGAACCTCATATCTAATTGTAGTCCAAGTCCACTTCTACAAACCTATCCGAGTGGATCCTGGATGCGAGGTCCACAGCCGAGGCACCACGCGGTCAAAGTAGGTCGCAGGGGCCCTATTACGCGCGCCATATCTACCCGGAAATGGAACGCACAGCGGGGATTCTTATTTTGAATACACGGTCGCGACGTCCTCTAACTACCCATATAAGCAGAATAATAAACGGGTATCCACAGCCGAGGCAGCACGTATTTGAAAACCGCCGACCGATCTTCATACTCTGACAAAATCACAGCGATAGCGCCAATACTCTGTTTCCTTAAACCAAATCGCCGTCTTGCGCGGTCCATATCCCCGCGAATACACAACGCACAGCCGGGACACCTATGCCGACCTGTAGCCACCGTCAACCTCTAAAGACATGTGGAGGGTGATCCACAATCGGACACTCACAGCCGAGGCACGACGCGGTCAAAGTAGGTCGCAGGGACCATATTACGCGCGCCATATCTACCCGGAAATAGAACGCACAGCGGGGATACTCATGCCCAGTTGTCAAGCTGGAAGTCCTCTAACCACCCATATAAGATGAATAATAAACGGATACACACAGCCGATGCAGCGCGTGTTTGAAAACCGCCGATCGATCTTCATACTCTGACAAAATCACAGCGAAAAATCCTTAAACCAAATACCCGTTTTGCGCGGTCCATATCTCCGCGAAAACACAACGCACAGCCGGGAACCTCATATCTAATTGTAGTCCAAGTCCACTTCTACAAACCTATCCGAGTGGATCCTGGATGCGAGGTCCACAGCCGAGGCACCACGCGGTCAAAGTAGGTCGCAGGGGCCCTATTACGCGCGCCATATCTACCCGGAAATGGAACGCACAGCGGGGATTCTTATTTTGAATACACGGTCGCGACGTCCCTCTAACTACCCATATAAGCAGAATAATAAACGGGTATCCACAGCCGAGGCAGCACGTATTTGAAAACCGCCGACCGATCTTCATACTCTGACAAAATCACAGCGATAGCGCCAATACTCTGTTTCCTTAAACCAAATCGCCGTCTTGCGCGGTCCATATCCCCGCGAATACACAACGCACAGCCGGGACACCTATGCCGACCTGTAGCCACCGTCAACCTCTAAAGACATGTGGAGGGTGATCCACAATCGGACACTCACAGCCGAGGCACGACGCGGTCAAAGTAGGTCGCAGGGACCATATTACGCGCGCCATATCTACCCGGAAATAGAACGCACAGCGGGGATACTCATGCCCAGTTGTCAAGCTGGAAGTCCTCTAACCACCCATATAAGATGAATAATAAACGGATACACACAGCCGATGCAGCGCGTGTTTGAAAACCGCCGATCGATCTTCATACTCTGACAAAATCACAGCGAAAAATCCTTAAACCAAATACCCGTTTTGCGCGGTCCATATCTCCGCGAAAACACAACGCACAGCCGGGAACCTCATATCTAATTGTAGTCCAAGTCCACTTCTACAAACCTATCCGAGTGGATCCTGGATGCGAGGTCCACAGCCGAGGCACCACGCGGTCAAAGTAGGTCGCAGGGGCCCTATTACGCGCGCCATATCTACCCGGAAATGGAACGCACAGCGGGGATTCTTATTTTGAATACACGGTCGCGACGTCCTCTAACTACCCATATAAGCAGAATAATAAACGGGTATCCACAGCCGAGGCAGCACGTATTTGAAAACCGCCGACCGATCTTCATACTCTGACAAAATCACAGCGATAGCGCCAATACTCTGTTTCCTTAAACCAAATCGCCGTCTTGCGCGGTCCATATCCCCGCGAATACACAACGCACAGCCGGGACACCTATGCCGACCTGTAGCCACCGTCAACCTCTAAAGACATGTGGAGGGTGATCCACAATCGGACACTCACAGCCGAGGCACGACGCGGTCAAAGTAGGTCGCAGGGACCATATTACGCGCGCCATATCTACCCGGAAATAGAACGCACAGCGGGGATACTCATGCCCAGTTGTCAAGCTGGAAGTCCTCTAACCACCCATATAAGATGAATAATAAACGGATACACACAGCCGATGCAGCGCGTGTTTGAAAACCGCCGATCGATCTTCATACTCTGACAAAATCACAGCGAAAAATCCTTAAACCAAATACCCGTTTTGCGCGGTCCATATCTCCGCGAAAACACAACGCACAGCCGGGAACCTCATATCTAATTGTAGTCCAAGTCCACTTCTACAAACCTATCCGAGTGGATCCTGGATGCGAGGTCCACAGCCGAGGCACCACGCGGTCAAAGTAGGTCGCAGGGGCCCTATTACGCGCGCCATATCTACCCGGAAATGGAACGCACAGCGGGGATTCTTATTTTGAATACACGGTCGCGACGTCCTCTAACTACCCATATAAGCAGAATAATAAACGGGTATCCACAGCCGAGGCAGCACGTATTTGAAAACCGCCGACCGATCTTCATACTCTGACAAAATCACAGCGATAGCGCCAATACTCTGTTTCCTTAAACCAAATCGCCGTCTTGCGCGGTCCATATCCCCGCGAATACACAACGCACAGCCGGGACACCTATGCCGACCTGTAGCCACCGTCAACCTCTAAAGACATGTGGAGGGTGATCCACAATCGGACACTCACAGCCGAGGCACGACGCGGTCAAAGTAGGTCGCAGGGACCATATTACGCGCGCCATATCTACCCGGAAATAGAACGCACAGCGGGGATACTCATGCCCAGTTGTCAAGCTGGAAGTCCTCTAACCACCCATATAAGATGAATAATAAACGGATACACACAGCCGATGCAGCGCGTGTTTGAAAACCGCGCGATCGATCTTCATACTCTGACAAAATCACAGCGAAAAATCCTTAAACCAAATACCCGTTTTGCGCGGTCCATATCTCCGCGAAAACACAACGCACAGCCGGGAACCTCATATCTAATTGTAGTCCAAGTCCACTTCTACAAACCTATCCGAGTGGATCCTGGATGCGAGGTCCACAGCCGAGGCACCACGCGGTCAAAGTAGGTCGCAGGGGCCCTATTACGCGCGCCATATCTACCCGGAAATGGAACGCACAGCGGGGATTCTTATTTTGAATACACGGTCGCGACGTCCTCTAACTACCCATATAAGCAGAATAATAAACGGGTATCCACAGCCGAGGCAGCACGTATTTGAAAACCGCCGACCGATCTTCATACTCTGACAAAATCACAGCGATAGCGCCAATACTCTGTTTCCTTAAACCAAATCGCCGTCTTGCGCGGTCCATATCCCCGCGAATACACAACGCACAGCCGGGACACCTATGCCGACCTGTAGCCACCGTCAACCTCTAAAGACATGTGGAGGGTGATCCACAATCGGACACTCACAGCCGAGGCACGACGCGGTCAAAGTAGGTCGCAGGGACCATATTACGCGCGCCATATCTACCCGGAAATAGAACGCACAGCGGGGATACTCATGCCCAGTTGTCAAGCTGGAAGTCCTCTAACCACCCATATAAGATGAATAATAAACGGATACACACAGCCGATGCAGCGCGTGTTTGAAAACCGCCGATCGATCTTCATACTCTGACAAAATCACAGCGAAAAATCCTTAAACCAAATACCCGTTTTGCGCGGTCCATATCTCCGCGAAAACACAACGCACAGCCGGGAACCTCATATCTAATTGTAGTCCAAGTCCACTTCTACAAACCTATCCGAGTGGATCCTGGATGCGAGGTCCACAGCCGAGGCACCACGCGGTCAAAGTAGGTCGCAGGGGCCCTATTACGCGCGCCATATCTACCCGGAAATGGAACGCACAGCGGGGATTCTTATTTTGAATACACGGTCGCGACGTCCTCTAACTACCCATATAAGCAGAATAATAAACGGGTATCCACAGCCGAGGCAGCACGTATTTGAAAACCGCCGACCGATCTTCATACTCTGACAAAATCACAGCGATAGCGCCAATACTCTGTTTCCTTAAACCAAATCGCCGTCCTTGCGCGGTCCATATCCCCGCGAATACACAACGCACAGCCGGGACACCTATGCCGACCTGTAGCCACCGTCAACCTCTAAAGACATGTGGAGGGTGATCCACAATCGGACACTCACAGCCGAGGCACGACGCGGTCAAAGTAGGTCGCAGGGACCATATTACGCGCGCCATATCTACCCGGAAATAGAACGCACAGCGGGGATACTCATGCCCAGTTGTCAAGCTGGAAGTCCTCTAACCACCCATATAAGATGAATAATAAACGGATACACACAGCCGATGCAGCGCGTGTTGAAAACCGCCGATCGATCTTCATACTCTGACAAAATCACAGCGAAAATCCTTAAACCAAATACCCGTTTTGCGCGGTCCATATCTCCGCGAAAACACAACGCACAGCCGGGAACCTCATATCTAATTGTAGTCCAAGTCCACTTCTACAAACCTATCCGAGTGGATCCTGGATGCGAGGTCCACAGCCGAGGCACCACGCGGTCAAAGTAGGTCGCAGGGGCCCTATTACGCGCGCCATATCTACCCGGAAATGGAACGCACAGCGGGGATTCTTATTTTGAATACACGGTCGCGACGTCCTCTAACTACCCATATAAGCAGAATAATAAACGGGTATCCACAGCCGAGGCAGCACGTATTTGAAAACCGCCGACCGATCTTCATACTCTGACAAAATCACAGCGATAGCGCCAATACTCTGTTTCCTTAAACCAAATCGCCGTCTTGCGCGGTCCATATCCCCGCGAATACACAACGCACAGCCGGGACACCTATGCCGACCTGTAGCCACCGTCAACCTCTAAAGACATGTGGAGGGTGATCCACAATCGGACACTCACAGCCGAGGCACGACGCGGTCAAAGTAGGTCGCAGGGACCATATTACGCGCGCCATATCTACCCGGAAATAGAACGCACAGCGGGGATACTCATGCCCAGTTGTCAAGCTGGAAGTCCTCTAACCACCCATATAAGATGAATAATAAACGGATACACACAGCCGATGCAGCGCGTGTTTGAAAACCGCCGATCGATCTTCATACTCTGACAAAATCACAGCGAAAAATCCTTAAACCAAATACCCGTTTTGCGCGGTCCATATCTCCGCGAAAACACAACGCACAGCCGGGAACCTCATATCTAATTGTAGTCCAAGTCCACTTCTACAAACCTATCCGAGTGGATCCTGGATGCGAGGTCCACAGCCGGAGGCACCACGCGGTCAAAGTAGGTCGCAGGGGGCCCTATTACGCGCGCCATATCTACCCGGAAATGGAACGCACAGCGGGGATTCTTATTTTGAATACACGGTCGCGACGTCCTCTAACTACCCATATAAGCAGAATAATAAACGGGTATCCACAGCCGAGGCAGCACGTATTTGAAAACCGCCGACCGATCTTCATACTCTGACAAAATCACAGCGATAGCGCCAATACTCTGTTTCCTTAAACCAAATCGCCGTCTTGCGCGGTCCATATCCCCCGCGAATACACAACGCACAGCCGGGACACCTATGCCGACCTGTAGCCACCGTCAACCTCTAAAGACATGTGGAGGGTGATCCACAATCGGACACTCACAGCCGAGGCACGACGCGGTCAAAGTAGGTCGCAGGGACCATATTACGCGCGCCATATCTACCCGGAAATAGAACGCACAGCGGGGATACTCATGCCCAGTTGTCAAGCTGGAAGTCCTCTAACCACCCATCTAGGACACTCCTATAAACGGATACACACAGCCGATACAGCGGCGTATTTGAAAACCGCCGACCGATCTTCATACTCTGACAAAATCACAGCGAAAGACTTAAACGAAATACCCGTTTTGCGAGGTCCATATCCCCGCGAATACACAACGCACAGCCGGGACACTTATACCCAGTTGTAGTCCACGTCCCCCTCTACAAAACTATCGGAGTGGATCCTGGATGCGAGGTCCACAGCCGAGGCACGGTGTAGTCAAAGTAGGTCGCAGGGACCATATTACGCGCGCCATATCTACCCGGAAATAGAACGCACAGCGGGGATTCCTATACTGAATACACGGCCCCGACGTCCTCTAACCAACTATGTAAGCTGAATAATAAACGGATAACCACAGCCGAGGCAGCGCGTGTTTGAAAACAGCCGACCGATCTTCATACTCTGACAAAATCACAGCGAAAGACTTAAACGAAATACCCGTTTTGCGAGGTCCATATCCCCGCGAATACACAACGCACAGCCGGGACACTTATATCTAACTGTAGTCCAAGTCCCCCTCTACAAATCTATCCGAGTGGATCATGGATGCGAGGTCCACAACCGAGGCACGATGTAGTCAAAGTAGGTCGCAGGGGCCATATTGCGCGGTCCATATCTACCCGGAAATGGAACGCACAGCGGGGATTCTTATACCGAATCCACGGTCCCGACGTCCTCTAACCACCCATATAAGCATAATAATAAACGGATACCCACAGCCGAGGCAGCACGTATTTGAAAAGCGCCGGCCGATCTTCATACTCTGACAAAAAGCGCCGGGCGATCTTCATACTCTGACAAAATCACAGCCGTTTTTATATCGTTTTGCGAGATGGATATCTCCGCGAATACACAACGCACAGCCGGGATACTCATACCTAATTGTATAATACGTCTACCTCTACAAACCTATCCGAGTGGATCCTGGATGCGAGATCCAGAACCAGGATCCATATCGCGCGGGTAAACGGCGGGAGTAACGAGGACTCTCTTAAGGTAGGGGACGTTACTGGGCTGCGCTGCGAAAGACGAGCGCCAAAACTCTGTTTCCTTAAACGGAAGCGCCGTTTTGCGAGGTGGATATCTCCGCGAAAACACCACGCACAGCCGGGACACTTATACCCAATCGTAGACCACGTCCACCTCTACAAACCTATCCGAGTGGATCCTGGATCCGAGACCCACAGCCGAGGCACCACGCG
>NW_027466747.1:0-24567 GCF_050575085.1 Anarhichas minor
TCAGATGATCCAGACTTTGCCCTCAAATGCCACATCTTACACAGAACAATCAAGGCATTTCACCACTTCTCTAATGTGAGTACTGAAAAAACTCCAGTGTCAATTGACAAAATGACGAAACAGTTAACCATTTTGATTAAACCTGCAGTACCTAACACACAGACATCACAACTGATTGAGGGCAACGCCAAAAACTGGGCACACACGACACTCGTCATTCTCCGTAACCACTATGAACAGGTTATTGAAAAAGAAATAGGTGAACTGCACATATTAGAGTCACCTGAGTGGCATGCCCCGTTCGAAATAGCGTCTAACTGGGCTAAGAGACATTTCGGCCGCAGATTGACGCCTGAAACACTGACCGAGACTGAAGAGATCATCACGGCGGAACTGACACGACTGCAGGAGCAGACTGACACACACATGCACACACCGGAGATTTCAGCCCCCCGAGTCGGCGCGAAGAGAGACCTCCCACCACAAGGTCGGGGCTCTGGCGCAGCTACAGCTTCGGGTCTGACCACAGCCTTGCTGCACGCTGCTGCCACGGACATGTCCCCCCGTGCACTTCAGACGCCAGCACACACTCCGGTCCCCACAACACTGGAGGATGGGTGGACTTCTCACAGTCGGCCTCTCTCCGCAGCGAGGTCAGAGCCATCTCTGCGCGTGGTTGAGGACACACCAGAGGAGGACCTCTTCACAGCCACTCCTCTACAGCACCTTCCACTACCTCAGAGGATCCGCAGGATGTTTCCCTTCACTTTGGGTGACGCATCACAGCCCACCCAGTCTCCATCTTCCAGCACACACACACCCACACAGGGGAATGGCTGCGTCTCACACGACACAAGCTCCATTGATGAACTCTCGCCGACTCACAGCACCATCCTCCCAGAGGAGGAGACCAGGGTGAGTGAGGCTGGTCCTCCCAGCGGGGGTCCCATCGCCCCGACACTCAGATCTACTGAAACGTTGCACACAGCAGTGCAGACCCTGCTTACCCCGGCAGCCGGCACGGGAGTACTCCTCACACCCCACACAGCGGGCCCCTTTCGCCCTTCAAGACACATGACGTCGTCCAGAAAGCTAAAAGAATGGCATCTTAACATCCACAAAAAACATGTCATCATGGGAGACTCAAATGTGTCTACTCTGCCACCACACACCATAACTGACCTTCAGATCGATTCGTTTCCAGGGGCCAACTTCAGGAACGCTGAGGGCATTCTGCAAAACACTACAACACACGTCACGGTGGAGAAGATCATCATGTCCTTCGGAATCTGCAATCGGGACCAAAAGACTAAAGAGACGTCCATCAAGCAACTGCAGAGCATGCTGAGAGTGGCTAAAACTACCTTTCCCCAGGCTCGGATCATCATCCCACAAATTAACTTTTCCAACAGCCTGACAGAGAAGGAGAAACATAACTTAACACAGCTCAACACATACATTGCACTACTGGGTGAGTACATTCCTATGTTACCCAGCACACAATTCAAAACTGAAGCAGACAATGTTCATTGGACAAATGAGACCGGAAAAATCATATTTGACCACTGGTGCGCACATTTAAATTAAGTATCCCCATAAGCCTGCCGCTACAGGAGGGGAACAAATCGGTTATCAATTTAACCAAGAATGTAAAATTGACCACTGAACAGATATCTCTGCTGTCCCGGGGACTCAATTTTATTCCCACTCAGGGCACTAATAGGGATCTGATCCCACAAACCAAGTATGATGTACAACAATATCACAGAACACTCAGATTAGCGGCCTACTACGAGCATAAGCCTCCTACTAAAAGACTTCCGTTTATTCACAAGTCAACATGGACTCCTCCAAAAACTGTAATTCCACCAGAAATTGATAATATCATCAGAGCGGACGACAGATATTTTGACACCAAATTTAAAGTTCACCAAATTCCTCCTAATCTTAGCAATTCTGAAATTCTGGCCCTCAAACAATTAAAAGACAATAAACAGATTGTCATCAAACCGGCAGATAAAGGGAGTGCCATAGTAATTTTGGATAGAGAACAATATTTGTGGGAAGGCTACAGACAACTGAAGGATGAGAAATATTATATTCAATTAGATAAACCTATCTATCTGGACACCATCCCCTTAGTTAATAAAATCATCCAATCTTTACACGACAAAAGATTTATTAACACTAAACAGAAGCACTACCTGATAGGGGACTCCACACCCAGAGCCAGAATCTTTTATATGCTCCCTAAGATCCACAAAGATCCCAGTAAATGGAGCTTACCTCATCAAATTCCACCAGGCCGTCCTATTGTCTCAGACTGCAGCAGCGAGACCTACCACACGGCGGAGTATTTGGACCACTTTTTAAATCCTCTTTCAATCACACATCCCAGCTATATTAAAGACACTTATCATTTCGTGAACATAGTAAAGAAACTGAAGATTCCTGAAGAAGCCATCCTCTTTACCTTAGATATTGAGAGCTTATACACCAACATAGACATTGAAGAGGGATTACAGGCTATAAAAAACGCCTTCCAAAAACAGCGTAACATAAAGAGGCCTGATAAAGAGCTACTGGAATTACTGAAGATTAATCTGACCAGAAATGATTTCCAATTCAACGAGGAATGGTTCTTACAAATTAAAGGAACAGCCATGGGCAAAAAATTCGCACCAGCTTATGCCAATATCTTCATGGCTGAATGGGAGACTACAGCACTGCAGGCATGTGAAAAAAAGCCGCTCCATTATTATAGATACCTCGATGATATCTGGGGGGTGTGGACCCATAACCAACTAGAATTTGAGAGCTTCCTAAATACCCTCAATACCCACAGGGACTCGATTAAAATTAAATCAACGAGCAGTCTGAAGTCGGTGGATTTTCTGGACACGACAATTTTTAAAGGAAACAATTTCCAAAAAAATCAATGTTTAGATATCAAAGTGTTCTTTAAAGAAACAGACACACATGCTCTCCTCCACAAGACCAGTTTCCATCCCAAACATACGTACGCGGGACTAATCAAATCACAATTACTTAGATTTCACAGAATCTGCACAGGACAGAATGATTTCAAGGAAGCGGTCACAATTCTATTTCGAGCATTGTCCACTAGGGGGTACTCTAGGACCTTCTGTAGAAAGGGCCTCAAATCATTTCTGGAGGTTAAACCTACAGCACTTACTTCAAGCCTTCCACTCATCACCACCTACTCTCCGTCCACCAAGAAATTATCCAACCAACTCAGAATCAACTTCAATACGTGCATCAAAGGGTCTCCCACCCTAAGTAATCACAGTATCATACCAGCGTTCAGAAGGAATAAAAACTTACAGGATCACTTAGTAAAGGCTAAAATACAACCACTTTTAAAACCAAGGCCCACAGTACAAAAAGATTACTTTAGACATAGACAGTGGCTCTGTAATAACAGCACAGGGGAAATATTTAAAATCCTAACCAGAGGAGACCCTTTCACCAAAAACTGTGTTTACAATATTTCATGCACAAAGTGTAAATTACAATATGTGGGTGAAACTGGCAATATGCTTTCCACACGCTTTGCACAACACAAGTACAACATTACCAAGAGAAAGAAGACTGATACACCACTAGTTAGACACTTTCTCTTACATGGACTGGAAGCACTCACAACAACAGTCGTCGAGACTAACGCCTGCTGGACCACGGCACAGAGGAAGAAGGCCGAGATGAGATGGATCGCTAAACTCGGGACCAAGGACCCACAGGGTTTGAACGAACATTGAGGGATTCGGAGCATGGCTCTGTGATGGACAGTGCACCGGGGGCTGGACTGTATTTACAGCACTCTCCCATAACCCGAACCCAAACCTGACCAGCCAGTGCCTCCTTTGCTTTGTTTCTTTTCCCTTTGATGTTTGTATATTTCCCTCATTCCTGATCCTGCGCCTAACTCTAACCTTATCTTCTCTCAACCCGGACCTCACCTTCAACCTGACCTAAACCTAATTTGGACCTACTTTAACCTTAACCCTGACCTCACCTTTAAACCTAATTTGGACCTACTTTAACCTTAACCCTGACCTCACCTTCAACCTGACCTAAACCTAATTTGGACCTACTTTAACCTTAACCCTGACCTCACCGTCAGCCTGACCTAAACCTAATTTGGACCCACTTTAACCTTAACTCTGACCTCACCTCAACCCGGACCCAGACCTAAACACAACCACTTACTTACCTGAAGCCCAACCCAAAGGTTTTTTCCTAAACTTAACCTCCTTGTAAGAGCCCTAAACTCAACCTTACAGTTTAGGCCTCTTCACTATCAGTGTTAAATACTTACCTGTTAAATACTTACCTGTAAAATACTTACCTGCTATTATGGTCAAGGGTTTCCACCTCCTGTCTGTACAAATGTGACATATATTTGTGTATTTTACAAATGTTGAGTTCCAAAGGTATGCCAGAACATTATATTGGTTAAATGCACTGAAGCTTATTACCTGTTCCAAAGTTATGCCAGAACATTATATTGGTTAAATGCACTGAAGCTTATTACCTGTTCCAAAGTTATGCCAGAACATTATATTGGTTAAATGCACTGAAGCTTATTACCTGTTCCTAAGTTATGCCAGAACATTATATTGGTTAAATGCACTGAAGCTTATTACCTTTTCCACACACACACACAAATTGCAAACATGGTTTATGTGTGCATATATATATATATTCATTTTTTACATGTTTAATGGTTGCATGTTATGTTACAAAGGAAAAAGGATGTAAATAACTGCTGACCGTAAAGTTAGGTCTAATTTTACGTCTTCACGTAAAGTGACGTTTGACCTCTGACCTGTTGTAAAGCCAACCTTGGCTTCCGGTCCCTCCTTTTTCAAGCGGGTTCGCTGAGTAAGTTGACTCGCGGCATCACGCTCTTCACAATCAATTAGTTTTATACAATTTATCAGCCTGAAGAAGATTTAATATAAATCGAAACGTTGCTGTATCATTTTTTATTTTTTCATTCATTTTATTTGCTTCACTGTTTGGCCAAAATAAATAGTCCAAAGTGCTTCTGTAACTTTTTCCTGGCCTACAAAACACACACGGGGCTAGCTTAGCATGAGCTACCACGGACGACTGAACAGAGAGGAATGGACCACGGTGACCTACAAGAGGGGCCGCCATGGAAGGTATCGCAGCCCTGAGCGAGACATCTATCCCACTGCCACGTACAGAGGTAGGGACAGATCCCAGCACTACCGCGGAGCTCCCGCTAATGATGGAGGTAGGAGAGCGGACATTAGCGCACGGAGGGGACGCGCTCCTGAACTTCGCCAGGACGCCCCCAGTTCGCCCCACCGCCGCAGGTCGCCTTCCCGTCACCGACGCAGAACCTACGCTTCCGTGACCAGGACGGGCCTGCCCGTCCACGACCGGGTCTCTCCCCGACGCAACCAGCCTCGTCAGGACCGACTAGAGCCATCGCTGCATCGGCGCGAAAGACGCTTGCCCGACACGGTGAACAGACACAGAGACAGCTACAGCGCATCGCGGAAACGCAGGGATGAGCCCTACTACAGACCGGACCCTCCACGCGGAGGTTACATGGTTCGCAGAGGGGATTCTCCGAGCCGCTTTCGTGAGGACTACGGAAGACGCAACTCGCCACTTCGCGTCAATTATGGAGAGGAGAGCCGACGACGCGCGGAGCCGCAACAGGTGCCCAGACGCAGAGACGCGCCCAGGCGCAGAGACGCGCACATACGACAGATCAACACTGAAGATAGGAGGAGGGAGAACCACCCACAAGTCAAGACTCGTAATCAACCTGAAGTGAGAGATCGAGATGAGAATAAAACAAGGTCAGATGATCCAGACTTTGCCCTCAAATGCCACATCTTACACAGAACAATCAAGGCATTTCACCACTTCTCTAATGTGAGTACTGAAAAAACTCCAGTGTCAATTGACAAAATGACGAAACAGTTAACCATTTTGATTAAACCTGCAGTACCTAACACACAGACATCACAACTGATTGAGGGCAACGCCAAAAACTGGGCACACACGACACTCGTCATTCTCCGTAACCACTATGAACAGGTTATTGAAAAAGAAATAGGTGAACTGCACATATTAGAGTCACCTGAGTGGCATGCCCCGTTCGAAATAGCGTCTAACTGGGCTAAGAGACATTTCGGCCGCAGATTGACGCCTGAAACACTGACCGAGACTGAAGAGATCATCACGGCGGAACTGACACGACTGCAGGAGCAGACTGACACACACATGCACACACCGGAGATTTCAGCCCCCCGAGTCGGCGCGAAGAGAGACCTCCCACCACAAGGTCGGGGCTCTGGCGCAGCTACAGCTTCGGGTCTGACCACAGCCTTGCTGCACGCTGCTGCCACGGACATGTCCCCCCGTGCACTTCAGACGCCAGCACACACTCCGGTCCCCACAACACTGGAGGATGGGTGGACTTCTCACAGTCGGCCTCTCTCCGCAGCGAGGTCAGAGCCATCTCTGCGCGTGGTTGAGGACACACCAGAGGAGGACCTCTTCACAGCCACTCCTCTACAGCACCTTCCACTACCTCAGAGGATCCGCAGGATGTTTCCCTTCACTTTGGGTGACGCATCACAGCCCACCCAGTCTCCATCTTCCAGCACACACACACCCACACAGGGGAATGGCTGCGTCTCACACGACACAAGCTCCATTGATGAACTCTCGCCGACTCACAGCACCATCCTCCCAGAGGAGGAGACCAGGGTGAGTGAGGCTGGTCCTCCCAGCGGGGGTCCCATCGCCCCGACACTCAGATCTACTGAAACGTTGCACACAGCAGTGCAGACCCTGCTTACCCCGGCAGCCGGCACGGGAGTACTCCTCACACCCCACACAGCGGGCCCCTTTCGCCCTTCAAGACACATGACGTCGTCCAGAAAGCTAAAAGAATGGCATCTTAACATCCACAAAAAACATGTCATCATGGGAGACTCAAATGTGTCTACTCTGCCACCACACACCATAACTGACCTTCAGATCGATTCGTTTCCAGGGGCCAACTTCAGGAACGCTGAGGGCATTCTGCAAAACACTACAACACACGTCACGGTGGAGAAGATCATCATGTCCTTCGGAATCTGCAATCGGGACCAAAAGACTAAAGAGACGTCCATCAAGCAACTGCAGAGCATGCTGAGAGTGGCTAAAACTACCTTTCCCCAGGCTCGGATCATCATCCCACAAATTAACTTTTCCAACAGCCTGACAGAGAAGGAGAAACATAACTTAACACAGCTCAACACATACATTGCACTACTGGGTGAGTACATTCCTATGTTACCCAGCACACAATTCAAAACTGAAGCAGACAATGTTCATTGGACAAATGAGACCGGAAAAATCATATTTGACCACTGGTGCGCACATTTAAATTAAGTATCCCCATAAGCCTGCCGCTACAGGAGGGGAACAAATCGGTTATCAATTTAACCAAGAATGTAAAATTGACCACTGAACAGATATCTCTGCTGTCCCGGGGACTCAATTTTATTCCCACTCAGGGCACTAATAGGGATCTGATCCCACAAACCAAGTATGATGTACAACAATATCACAGAACACTCAGATTAGCGGCCTACTACGAGCATAAGCCTCCTACTAAAAGACTTCCGTTTATTCACAAGTCAACATGGACTCCTCCAAAAACTGTAATTCCACCAGAAATTGATAATATCATCAGAGCGGACGACAGATATTTTGACACCAAATTTAAAGTTCACCAAATTCCTCCTAATCTTAGCAATTCTGAAATTCTGGCCCTCAAACAATTAAAAGACAATAAACAGATTGTCATCAAACCGGCAGATAAAGGGAGTGCCATAGTAATTTTGGATAGAGAACAATATTTGTGGGAAGGCTACAGACAACTGAAGGATGAGAAATATTATATTCAATTAGATAAACCTATCTATCTGGACACCATCCCCTTAGTTAATAAAATCATCCAATCTTTACACGACAAAAGATTTATTAACACTAAACAGAAGCACTACCTGATAGGGGACTCCACACCCAGAGCCAGAATCTTTTATATGCTCCCTAAGATCCACAAAGATCCCAGTAAATGGAGCTTACCTCATCAAATTCCACCAGGCCGTCCTATTGTCTCAGACTGCAGCAGCGAGACCTACCACACGGCGGAGTATTTGGACCACTTTTTAAATCCTCTTTCAATCACACATCCCAGCTATATTAAAGACACTTATCATTTCGTGAACATAGTAAAGAAACTGAAGATTCCTGAAGAAGCCATCCTCTTTACCTTAGATATTGAGAGCTTATACACCAACATAGACATTGAAGAGGGATTACAGGCTATAAAAAACGCCTTCCAAAAACAGCGTAACATAAAGAGGCCTGATAAAGAGCTACTGGAATTACTGAAGATTAATCTGACCAGAAATGATTTCCAATTCAACGAGGAATGGTTCTTACAAATTAAAGGAACAGCCATGGGCAAAAAATTCGCACCAGCTTATGCCAATATCTTCATGGCTGAATGGGAGACTACAGCACTGCAGGCATGTGAAAAAAAGCCGCTCCATTATTATAGATACCTCGATGATATCTGGGGGGTGTGGACCCATAACCAACTAGAATTTGAGAGCTTCCTAAATACCCTCAATACCCACAGGGACTCGATTAAAATTAAATCAACGAGCAGTCTGAAGTCGGTGGATTTTCTGGACACGACAATTTTTAAAGGAAACAATTTCCAAAAAAATCAATGTTTAGATATCAAAGTGTTCTTTAAAGAAACAGACACACATGCTCTCCTCCACAAGACCAGTTTCCATCCCAAACATACGTACGCGGGACTAATCAAATCACAATTACTTAGATTTCACAGAATCTGCACAGGACAGAATGATTTCAAGGAAGCGGTCACAATTCTATTTCGAGCATTGTCCACTAGGGGGTACTCTAGGACCTTCTGTAGAAAGGGCCTCAAATCATTTCTGGAGGTTAAACCTACAGCACTTACTTCAAGCCTTCCACTCATCACCACCTACTCTCCGTCCACCAAGAAATTATCCAACCAACTCAGAATCAACTTCAATACGTGCATCAAAGGGTCTCCCACCCTAAGTAATCACAGTATCATACCAGCGTTCAGAAGGAATAAAAACTTACAGGATCACTTAGTAAAGGCTAAAATACAACCACTTTTAAAACCAAGGCCCACAGTACAAAAAGATTACTTTAGACATAGACAGTGGCTCTGTAATAACAGCACAGGGGAAATATTTAAAATCCTAACCAGAGGAGACCCTTTCACCAAAAACTGTGTTTACAATATTTCATGCACAAAGTGTAAATTACAATATGTGGGTGAAACTGGCAATATGCTTTCCACACGCTTTGCACAACACAAGTACAACATTACCAAGAGAAAGAAGACTGATACACCACTAGTTAGACACTTTCTCTTACATGGACTGGAAGCACTCACAACAACAGTCGTCGAGACTAACGCCTGCTGGACCACGGCACAGAGGAAGAAGGCCGAGATGAGATGGATCGCTAAACTCGGGACCAAGGACCCACAGGGTTTGAACGAACATTGAGGGATTCGGAGCATGGCTCTGTGATGGACAGTGCACCGGGGGCTGGACTGTATTTACAGCACTCTCCCATAACCCGAACCCAAACCTGACCAGCCAGTGCCTCCTTTGCTTTGTTTCTTTTCCCTTTGATGTTTGTATATTTCCCTCATTCCTGATCCTGCGCCTAACTCTAACCTTATCTTCTCTCAACCCGGACCTCACCTTCAACCTGACCTAAACCTAATTTGGACCTACTTTAACCTTAACCCTGACCTCACCTTTAAACCTAATTTGGACCTACTTTAACCTTAACCCTGACCTCACCTTCAACCTGACCTAAACCTAATTTGGACCTACTTTAACCTTAACCCTGACCTCACCGTCAGCCTGACCTAAACCTAATTTGGACCCACTTTAACCTTAACTCTGACCTCACCTCAACCCGGACCCAGACCTAAACACAACCACTTACTTACCTGAAGCCCAACCCAAAGGTTTTTTCCTAAACTTAACCTCCTTGTAAGAGCCCTAAACTCAACCTTACAGTTTAGGCCTCTTCACTATCAGTGTTAAATACTTACCTGTTAAATACTTACCTGTAAAATACTTACCTGCTATTATGGTCAAGGGTTTCCACCTCCTGTCTGTACAAATGTGACATATATTTGTGTATTTTACAAATGTTGAGTTCCAAAGGTATGCCAGAACATTATATTGGTTAAATGCACTGAAGCTTATTACCTGTTCCAAAGTTATGCCAGAACATTATATTGGTTAAATGCACTGAAGCTTATTACCTGTTCCAAAGTTATGCCAGAACATTATATTGGTTAAATGCACTGAAGCTTATTACCTGTTCCTAAGTTATGCCAGAACATTATATTGGTTAAATGCACTGAAGCTTATTACCTTTTCCACACACACACACAAATTGCAAACATGGTTTATGTGTGCATATATATATATATTCATTTTTTACATGTTTAATGGTTGCATGTTATGTTACAAAGGAAAAAGGATGTAAATAACTGCTGACCGTAAAGTTAGGTCTAATTTTACGTCTTCACGTAAAGTGACGTTTGACCTCTGACCTGTTGTAAAGCCAACCTTGGCTTCCGGTCCCTCCTTTTTCAAGCGGGTTCGCTGAGTAAGTTGACTCGCGGCATCACGCTCTTCACAATCAATTAGTTTTATACAATTTATCAGCCTGAAGAAGATTTAATATAAATCGAAACGTTGCTGTATCATTTTTTATTTTTTCATTCATTTTATTTGCTTCACTGTTTGGCCAAAATAAATAGTCCAAAGTGCTTCTGTAACTTTTTCCTGGCCTACAAAACACACACGGGGCTAGCTTAGCATGAGCTACCACGGACGACTGAACAGAGAGGAATGGACCACGGTGACCTACAAGAGGGGCCGCCATGGAAGGTATCGCAGCCCTGAGCGAGACATCTATCCCACTGCCACGTACAGAGGTAGGGACAGATCCCAGCACTACCGCGGAGCTCCCGCTAATGATGGAGGTAGGAGAGCGGACATTAGCGCACGGAGGGGACGCGCTCCTGAACTTCGCCAGGACGCCCCCAGTTCGCCCCACCGCCGCAGGTCGCCTTCCCGTCACCGACGCAGAACCTACGCTTCCGTGACCAGGACGGGCCTGCCCGTCCACGACCGGGTCTCTCCCCGACGCAACCAGCCTCGTCAGGACCGACTAGAGCCATCGCTGCATCGGCGCGAAAGACGCTTGCCCGACACGGTGAACAGACACAGAGACAGCTACAGCGCATCGCGGAAACGCAGGGATGAGCCCTACTACAGACCGGACCCTCCACGCGGAGGTTACATGGTTCGCAGAGGGGATTCTCCGAGCCGCTTTCGTGAGGACTACGGAAGACGCAACTCGCCACTTCGCGTCAATTATGGAGAGGAGAGCCGACGACGCGCGGAGCCGCAACAGGTGCCCAGACGCAGAGACGCGCCCAGGCGCAGAGACGCGCACATACGACAGATCAACACTGAAGATAGGAGGAGGAGAGAACCACCCACAAGTCAAGACTCGTAATCAACCTGAAGTGAGAGATCGAGATGAGAATAAAACAAGGTCAGATGATCCAGACTTTGCCCTCAAATGCCACATCTTACACAGAACAATCAAGGCATTTCACCACTTCTCTAATGTGAGTACTGAAAAAACTCCAGTGTCAATTGACAAAATGACGAAACAGTTAACCATTTTGATTAAACCTGCAGTACCTAACACACAGACATCACAACTGATTGAGGGCAACGCCAAAAACTGGGCACACACGACACTCGTCATTCTCCGTAACCACTATGAACAGGTTATTGAAAAAGAAATAGGTGAACTGCACATATTAGAGTCACCTGAGTGGCATGCCCCGTTCGAAATAGCGTCTAACTGGGCTAAGAGACATTTCGGCCGCAGATTGACGCCTGAAACACTGACCGAGACTGAAGAGATCATCACGGCGGAACTGACACGACTGCAGGAGCAGACTGACACACACATGCACACACCGGAGATTTCAGCCCCCCGAGTCGGCGCGAAGAGAGACCTCCCACCACAAGGTCGGGGCTCTGGCGCAGCTACAGCTTCGGGTCTGACCACAGCCTTGCTGCACGCTGCTGCCACGGACATGTCCCCCCGTGCACTTCAGACGCCAGCACACACTCCGGTCCCCACAACACTGGAGGATGGGTGGACTTCTCACAGTCGGCCTCTCTCCGCAGCGAGGTCAGAGCCATCTCTGCGCGTGGTTGAGGACACACCAGAGGAGGACCTCTTCACAGCCACTCCTCTACAGCACCTTCCACTACCTCAGAGGATCCGCAGGATGTTTCCCTTCACTTTGGGTGACGCATCACAGCCCACCCAGTCTCCATCTTCCAGCACACACACACCCACACAGGGGAATGGCTGCGTCTCACACGACACAAGCTCCATTGATGAACTCTCGCCGACTCACAGCACCATCCTCCCAGAGGAGGAGACCAGGGTGAGTGAGGCTGGTCCTCCCAGCGGGGGTCCCATCGCCCCGACACTCAGATCTACTGAAACGTTGCACACAGCAGTGCAGACCCTGCTTACCCCGGCAGCCGGCACGGGAGTACTCCTCACACCCCACACAGCGGGCCCCTTTCGCCCTTCAAGACACATGACGTCGTCCAGAAAGCTAAAAGAATGGCATCTTAACATCCACAAAAAACATGTCATCATGGGAGACTCAAATGTGTCTACTCTGCCACCACACACCATAACTGACCTTCAGATCGATTCGTTTCCAGGGGCCAACTTCAGGAACGCTGAGGGCATTCTGCAAAACACTACAACACACGTCACGGTGGAGAAGATCATCATGTCCTTCGGAATCTGCAATCGGGACCAAAAGACTAAAGAGACGTCCATCAAGCAACTGCAGAGCATGCTGAGAGTGGCTAAAACTACCTTTCCCCAGGCTCGGATCATCATCCCACAAATTAACTTTTCCAACAGCCTGACAGAGAAGGAGAAACATAACTTAACACAGCTCAACACATACATTGCACTACTGGGTGAGTACATTCCTATGTTACCCAGCACACAATTCAAAACTGAAGCAGACAATGTTCATTGGACAAATGAGACCGGAAAAATCATATTTGACCACTGGTGCGCACATTTAAATTAAGTATCCCCATAAGCCTGCCGCTACAGGAGGGGAACAAATCGGTTATCAATTTAACCAAGAATGTAAAATTGACCACTGAACAGATATCTCTGCTGTCCCGGGGACTCAATTTTATTCCCACTCAGGGCACTAATAGGGATCTGATCCCACAAACCAAGTATGATGTACAACAATATCACAGAACACTCAGATTAGCGGCCTACTACGAGCATAAGCCTCCTACTAAAAGACTTCCGTTTATTCACAAGTCAACATGGACTCCTCCAAAAACTGTAATTCCACCAGAAATTGATAATATCATCAGAGCGGACGACAGATATTTTGACACCAAATTTAAAGTTCACCAAATTCCTCCTAATCTTAGCAATTCTGAAATTCTGGCCCTCAAACAATTAAAAGACAATAAACAGATTGTCATCAAACCGGCAGATAAAGGGAGTGCCATAGTAATTTTGGATAGAGAACAATATTTGTGGGAAGGCTACAGACAACTGAAGGATGAGAAATATTATATTCAATTAGATAAACCTATCTATCTGGACACCATCCCCTTAGTTAATAAAATCATCCAATCTTTACACGACAAAAGATTTATTAACACTAAACAGAAGCACTACCTGATAGGGGACTCCACACCCAGAGCCAGAATCTTTTATATGCTCCCTAAGATCCACAAAGATCCCAGTAAATGGAGCTTACCTCATCAAATTCCACCAGGCCGTCCTATTGTCTCAGACTGCAGCAGCGAGACCTACCACACGGCGGAGTATTTGGACCACTTTTTAAATCCTCTTTCAATCACACATCCCAGCTATATTAAAGACACTTATCATTTCGTGAACATAGTAAAGAAACTGAAGATTCCTGAAGAAGCCATCCTCTTTACCTTAGATATTGAGAGCTTATACACCAACATAGACATTGAAGAGGGATTACAGGCTATAAAAAACGCCTTCCAAAAACAGCGTAACATAAAGAGGCCTGATAAAGAGCTACTGGAATTACTGAAGATTAATCTGACCAGAAATGATTTCCAATTCAACGAGGAATGGTTCTTACAAATTAAAGGAACAGCCATGGGCAAAAAATTCGCACCAGCTTATGCCAATATCTTCATGGCTGAATGGGAGACTACAGCACTGCAGGCATGTGAAAAAAAGCCGCTCCATTATTATAGATACCTCGATGATATCTGGGGGGTGTGGACCCATAACCAACTAGAATTTGAGAGCTTCCTAAATACCCTCAATACCCACAGGGACTCGATTAAAATTAAATCAACGAGCAGTCTGAAGTCGGTGGATTTTCTGGACACGACAATTTTTAAAGGAAACAATTTCCAAAAAAATCAATGTTTAGATATCAAAGTGTTCTTTAAAGAAACAGACACACATGCTCTCCTCCACAAGACCAGTTTCCATCCCAAACATACGTACGCGGGACTAATCAAATCACAATTACTTAGATTTCACAGAATCTGCACAGGACAGAATGATTTCAAGGAAGCGGTCACAATTCTATTTCGAGCATTGTCCACTAGGGGGTACTCTAGGACCTTCTGTAGAAAGGGCCTCAAATCATTTCTGGAGGTTAAACCTACAGCACTTACTTCAAGCCTTCCACTCATCACCACCTACTCTCCGTCCACCAAGAAATTATCCAACCAACTCAGAATCAACTTCAATACGTGCATCAAAGGGTCTCCCACCCTAAGTAATCACAGTATCATACCAGCGTTCAGAAGGAATAAAAACTTACAGGATCACTTAGTAAAGGCTAAAATACAACCACTTTTAAAACCAAGGCCCACAGTACAAAAAGATTACTTTAGACATAGACAGTGGCTCTGTAATAACAGCACAGGGGAAATATTTAAAATCCTAACCAGAGGAGACCCTTTCACCAAAAACTGTGTTTACAATATTTCATGCACAAAGTGTAAATTACAATATGTGGGTGAAACTGGCAATATGCTTTCCACACGCTTTGCACAACACAAGTACAACATTACCAAGAGAAAGAAGACTGATACACCACTAGTTAGACACTTTCTCTTACATGGACTGGAAGCACTCACAACAACAGTCGTCGAGACTAACGCCTGCTGGACCACGGCACAGAGGAAGAAGGCCGAGATGAGATGGATCGCTAAACTCGGGACCAAGGACCCACAGGGTTTGAACGAACATTGAGGGATTCGGAGCATGGCTCTGTGATGGACAGTGCACCGGGGGCTGGACTGTATTTACAGCACTCTCCCATAACCCGAACCCAAACCTGACCAGCCAGTGCCTCCTTTGCTTTGTTTCTTTTCCCTTTGATGTTTGTATATTTCCCTCATTCCTGATCCTGCGCCTAACTCTAACCTTATCTTCTCTCAACCCGGACCTCACCTTCAACCTGACCTAAACCTAATTTGGACCTACTTTAACCTTAACCCTGACCTCACCTTTAAACCTAATTTGGACCTACTTTAACCTTAACCCTGACCTCACCTTCAACCTGACCTAAACCTAATTTGGACCTACTTTAACCTTAACCCTGACCTCACCGTCAGCCTGACCTAAACCTAATTTGGACCCACTTTAACCTTAACTCTGACCTCACCTCAACCCGGACCCAGACCTAAACACAACCACTTACTTACCTGAAGCCCAACCCAAAGGTTTTTTCCTAAACTTAACCTCCTTGTAAGAGCCCTAAACTCAACCTTACAGTTTAGGCCTCTTCACTATCAGTGTTAAATACTTACCTGTTAAATACTTACCTGTAAAATACTTACCTGCTATTATGGTCAAGGGTTTCCACCTCCTGTCTGTACAAATGTGACATATATTTGTGTATTTTACAAATGTTGAGTTCCAAAGGTATGCCAGAACATTATATTGGTTAAATGCACTGAAGCTTATTACCTGTTCCAAAGTTATGCCAGAACATTATATTGGTTAAATGCACTGAAGCTTATTACCTGTTCCAAAGTTATGCCAGAACATTATATTGGTTAAATGCACTGAAGCTTATTACCTGTTCCTAAGTTATGCCAGAACATTATATTGGTTAAATGCACTGAAGCTTATTACCTTTTCCACACACACACACAAATTGCAAACATGGTTTATGTGTGCATATATATATATATTCATTTTTTACATGTTTAATGGTTGCATGTTATGTTACAAAGGAAAAAGGATGTAAATAACTGCTGACCGTAAAGTTAGGTCTAATTTTACGTCTTCACGTAAAGTGACGTTTGACCTCTGACCTGTTGTAAAGCCAACCTTGGCTTCCGGTCCCTCCTTTTTCAAGCGGGTTCGCTGAGTAAGTTGACTCGCGGCATCACGCTCTTCACAATCAATTAGTTTTATACAATTTATCAGCCTGAAGAAGATTTAATATAAATCGAAACGTTGCTGTATCATTTTTTATTTTTTCATTCATTTTATTTGCTTCACTGTTTGGCCAAAATAAATAGTCCAAAGTGCTTCTGTAACTTTTTCCTGGCCTACAAAACACACACGGGGCTAGCTTAGCATGAGCTACCACGGACGACTGAACAGAGAGGAATGGACCACGGTGACCTACAAGAGGGGCCGCCATGGAAGGTATCGCAGCCCTGAGCGAGACATCTATCCCACTGCCACGTACAGAGGTAGGGACAGATCCCAGCACTACCGCGGAGCTCCCGCTAATGATGGAGGTAGGAGAGCGGACATTAGCGCACGGAGGGGACGCGCTCCTGAACTTCGCCAGGACGCCCCCAGTTCGCCCCACCGCCGCAGGTCGCCTTCCCGTCACCGACGCAGAACCTACGCTTCCGTGACCAGGACGGGCCTGCCCGTCCACGACCGGGTCTCTCCCCGACGCAACCAGCCTCGTCAGGACCGACTAGAGCCATCGCTGCATCGGCGCGAAAGACGCTTGCCCGACACGGTGAACAGACACAGAGACAGCTACAGCGCATCGCGGAAACGCAGGGATGAGCCCTACTACAGACCGGACCCTCCACGCGGAGGTTACATGGTTCGCAGAGGGGATTCTCCGAGCCGCTTTCGTGAGGACTACGGAAGACGCAACTCGCCACTTCGCGTCAATTATGGAGAGGAGAGCCGACGACGCGCGGAGCCGCAACAGGTGCCCAGACGCAGAGACGCGCCCAGGCGCAGAGACGCGCACATACGACAGATCAACACTGAAGATAGGAGGAGGGAGAACCACCCACAAGTCAAGACTCGTAATCAACCTGAAGTGAGAGATCGAGATGAGAATAAAACAAGGTCAGATGATCCAGACTTTGCCCTCAAATGCCACATCTTACACAGAACAATCAAGGCATTTCACCACTTCTCTAATGTGAGTACTGAAAAAACTCCAGTGTCAATTGACAAAATGACGAAACAGTTAACCATTTTGATTAAACCTGCAGTACCTAACACACAGACATCACAACTGATTGAGGGCAACGCCAAAAACTGGGCACACACGACACTCGTCATTCTCCGTAACCACTATGAACAGGTTATTGAAAAAGAAATAGGTGAACTGCACATATTAGAGTCACCTGAGTGGCATGCCCCGTTCGAAATAGCGTCTAACTGGGCTAAGAGACATTTCGGCCGCAGATTGACGCCTGAAACACTGACCGAGACTGAAGAGATCATCACGGCGGAACTGACACGACTGCAGGAGCAGACTGACACACACATGCACACACCGGAGATTTCAGCCCCCCGAGTCGGCGCGAAGAGAGACCTCCCACCACAAGGTCGGGGCTCTGGCGCAGCTACAGCTTCGGGTCTGACCACAGCCTTGCTGCACGCTGCTGCCACGGACATGTCCCCCCGTGCACTTCAGACGCCAGCACACACTCCGGTCCCCACAACACTGGAGGATGGGTGGACTTCTCACAGTCGGCCTCTCTCCGCAGCGAGGTCAGAGCCATCTCTGCGCGTGGTTGAGGACACACCAGAGGAGGACCTCTTCACAGCCACTCCTCTACAGCACCTTCCACTACCTCAGAGGATCCGCAGGATGTTTCCCTTCACTTTGGGTGACGCATCACAGCCCACCCAGTCTCCATCTTCCAGCACACACACACCCACACAGGGGAATGGCTGCGTCTCACACGACACAAGCTCCATTGATGAACTCTCGCCGACTCACAGCACCATCCTCCCAGAGGAGGAGACCAGGGTGAGTGAGGCTGGTCCTCCCAGCGGGGGTCCCATCGCCCCGACACTCAGATCTACTGAAACGTTGCACACAGCAGTGCAGACCCTGCTTACCCCGGCAGCCGGCACGGGAGTACTCCTCACACCCCACACAGCGGGCCCCTTTCGCCCTTCAAGACACATGACGTCGTCCAGAAAGCTAAAAGAATGGCATCTTAACATCCACAAAAAACATGTCATCATGGGAGACTCAAATGTGTCTACTCTGCCACCACACACCATAACTGACCTTCAGATCGATTCGTTTCCAGGGGCCAACTTCAGGAACGCTGAGGGCATTCTGCAAAACACTACAACACACGTCACGGTGGAGAAGATCATCATGTCCTTCGGAATCTGCAATCGGGACCAAAAGACTAAAGAGACGTCCATCAAGCAACTGCAGAGCATGCTGAGAGTGGCTAAAACTACCTTTCCCCAGGCTCGGATCATCATCCCACAAATTAACTTTTCCAACAGCCTGACAGAGAAGGAGAAACATAACTTAACACAGCTCAACACATACATTGCACTACTGGGTGAGTACATTCCTATGTTACCCAGCACACAATTCAAAACTGAAGCAGACAATGTTCATTGGACAAATGAGACCGGAAAAATCATATTTGACCACTGGTGCGCACATTTAAATTAAGTATCCCCATAAGCCTGCCGCTACAGGAGGGGAACAAATCGGTTATCAATTTAACCAAGAATGTAAAATTGACCACTGAACAGATATCTCTGCTGTCCCGGGGACTCAATTTTATTCCCACTCAGGGCACTAATAGGGATCTGATCCCACAAACCAAGTATGATGTACAACAATATCACAGAACACTCAGATTAGCGGCCTACTACGAGCATAAGCCTCCTACTAAAAGACTTCCGTTTATTCACAAGTCAACATGGACTCCTCCAAAAACTGTAATTCCACCAGAAATTGATAATATCATCAGAGCGGACGACAGATATTTTGACACCAAATTTAAAGTTCACCAAATTCCTCCTAATCTTAGCAATTCTGAAATTCTGGCCCTCAAACAATTAAAAGACAATAAACAGATTGTCATCAAACCGGCAGATAAAGGGAGTGCCATAGTAATTTTGGATAGAGAACAATATTTGTGGGAAGGCTACAGACAACTGAAGGATGAGAAATATTATATTCAATTAGATAAACCTATCTATCTGGACACCATCCCCTTAGTTAATAAAATCATCCAATCTTTACACGACAAAAGATTTATTAACACTAAACAGAAGCACTACCTGATAGGGGACTCCACACCCAGAGCCAGAATCTTTTATATGCTCCCTAAGATCCACAAAGATCCCAGTAAATGGAGCTTACCTCATCAAATTCCACCAGGCCGTCCTATTGTCTCAGACTGCAGCAGCGAGACCTACCACACGGCGGAGTATTTGGACCACTTTTTAAATCCTCTTTCAATCACACATCCCAGCTATATTAAAGACACTTATCATTTCGTGAACATAGTAAAGAAACTGAAGATTCCTGAAGAAGCCATCCTCTTTACCTTAGATATTGAGAGCTTATACACCAACATAGACATTGAAGAGGGATTACAGGCTATAAAAAACGCCTTCCAAAAACAGCGTAACATAAAGAGGCCTGATAAAGAGCTACTGGAATTACTGAAGATTAATCTGACCAGAAATGATTTCCAATTCAACGAGGAATGGTTCTTACAAATTAAAGGAACAGCCATGGGCAAAAAATTCGCACCAGCTTATGCCAATATCTTCATGGCTGAATGGGAGACTACAGCACTGCAGGCATGTGAAAAAAAGCCGCTCCATTATTATAGATACCTCGATGATATCTGGGGGGTGTGGACCCATAACCAACTAGAATTTGAGAGCTTCCTAAATACCCTCAATACCCACAGGGACTCGATTAAAATTAAATCAACGAGCAGTCTGAAGTCGGTGGATTTTCTGGACACGACAATTTTTAAAGGAAACAATTTCCAAAAAAATCAATGTTTAGATATCAAAGTGTTCTTTAAAGAAACAGACACACATGCTCTCCTCCACAAGACCAGTTTCCATCCCAAACATACGTACGCGGGACTAATCAAATCACAATTACTTAGATTTCACAGAATCTGCACAGGACAGAATGATTTCAAGGAAGCGGTCACAATTCTATTTCGAGCATTGTCCACTAGGGGGTACTCTAGGACCTTCTGTAGAAAGGGCCTCAAATCATTTCTGGAGGTTAAACCTACAGCACTTACTTCAAGCCTTCCACTCATCACCACCTACTCTCCGTCCACCAAGAAATTATCCAACCAACTCAGAATCAACTTCAATACGTGCATCAAAGGGTCTCCCACCCTAAGTAATCACAGTATCATACCAGCGTTCAGAAGGAATAAAAACTTACAGGATCACTTAGTAAAGGCTAAAATACAACCACTTTTAAAACCAAGGCCCACAGTACAAAAAGATTACTTTAGACATAGACAGTGGCTCTGTAATAACAGCACAGGGGAAATATTTAAAATCCTAACCAGAGGAGACCCTTTCACCAAAAACTGTGTTTACAATATTTCATGCACAAAGTGTAAATTACAATATGTGGGTGAAACTGGCAATATGCTTTCCACACGCTTTGCACAACACAAGTACAACATTACCAAGAGAAAGAAGACTGATACACCACTAGTTAGACACTTTCTCTTACATGGACTGGAAGCACTCACAACAACAGTCGTCGAGACTAACGCCTGCTGGACCACGGCACAGAGGAAGAAGGCCGAGATGAGATGGATCGCTAAACTCGGGACCAAGGACCCACAGGGTTTGAACGAACATTGAGGGATTCGGAGCATGGCTCTGTGATGGACAGTGCACCGGGGGCTGGACTGTATTTACAGCACTCTCCCATAACCCGAACCCAAACCTGACCAGCCAGTGCCTCCTTTGCTTTGTTTCTTTTCCCTTTGATGTTTGTATATTTCCCTCATTCCTGATCCTGCGCCTAACTCTAACCTTATCTTCTCTCAACCCGGACCTCACCTTCAACCTGACCTAAACCTAATTTGGACCTACTTTAACCTTAACCCTGACCTCACCTTTAAACCTAATTTGGACCTACTTTAACCTTAACCCTGACCTCACCTTCAACCTGACCTAAACCTAATTTGGACCTACTTTAACCTTAACCCTGACCTCACCGTCAGCCTGACCTAAACCTAATTTGGACCCACTTTAACCTTAACTCTGACCTCACCTCAACCCGGACCCAGACCTAAACACAACCACTTACTTACCTGAAGCCCAACCCAAAGGTTTTTTCCTAAACTTAACCTCCTTGTAAGAGCCCTAAACTCAACCTTACAGTTTAGGCCTCTTCACTATCAGTGTTAAATACTTACCTGTTAAATACTTACCTGTAAAATACTTACCTGCTATTATGGTCAAGGGTTTCCACCTCCTGTCTGTACAAATGTGACATATATTTGTGTATTTTACAAATGTTGAGTTCCAAAGGTATGCCAGAACATTATATTGGTTAAATGCACTGAAGCTTATTACCTGTTCCAAAGTTATGCCAGAACATTATATTGGTTAAATGCACTGAAGCTTATTACCTGTTCCAAAGTTATGCCAGAACATTATATTGGTTAAATGCACTGAAGCTTATTACCTGTTCCTAAGTTATGCCAGAACATTATATTGGTTAAATGCACTGAAGCTTATTACCTTTTCCACACACACACACAAATTGCAAACATGGTTTATGTGTGCATATATATATATATTCATTTTTTACATGTTTAATGGTTGCATGTTATGTTACAAAGGAAAAAGGATGTAAATAACTGCTGACCGTAAAGTTAGGTCTAATTTTACGTCTTCACGTAAAGTGACGTTTGACCTCTGACCTGTTGTAAAGCCAACCTTGGCTTCCGGTCCCTCCTTTTTCAAGCGGGTTCGCTGAGTAAGTTGACTCGCGGCATCACGCTCTTCACAATCAATTAGTTTTATACAATTTATCAGCCTGAAGAAGATTTAATATAAATCGAAACGTTGCTGTATCATTTTTTATTTTTTCATTCATTTTATTTGCTTCACTGTTTGGCCAAAATAAATAGTCCAAAGTGCTTCTGTAACTTTTTCCTGGCCTACAAAACACACACGGGGCTAGCTTAGCATGAGCTACCACGGACGACTGAACAGAGAGGAATGGACCACGGTGACCTACAAGAGGGGCCGCCATGGAAGGTATCGCAGCCCTGAGCGAGACATCTATCCCACTGCCACGTACAGAGGTAGGGACAGATCCCAGCACTACCGCGGAGCTCCCGCTAATGATGGAGGTAGGAGAGCGGACATTAGCGCACGGAGGGGACGCGCTCCTGAACTTCGCCAGGACGCCCCCAGTTCGCCCCACCGCCGCAGGTCGCCTTCCCGTCACCGACGCAGAACCTACGCTTCCGTGACCAGGACGGGCCTGCCCGTCCACGACCGGGTCTCTCCCCGACGCAACCAGCCTCGTCAGGACCGACTAGAGCCATCGCTGCATCGGCGCGAAAGACGCTTGCCCGACACGGTGAACAGACACAGAGACAGCTACAGCGCATCGCGGAAACGCAGGGATGAGCCCTACTACAGACCGGACCCTCCACGCGGAGGTTACATGGTTCGCAGAGGGGATTCTCCGAGCCGCTTTCGTGAGGACTACGGAAGACGCAACTCGCCACTTCGCGTCAATTATGGAGAGGAGAGCCGACGACGCGCGGAGCCGCAACAGGTGCCCAGACGCAGAGACGCGCCCAGGCGCAGAGACGCGCACATACGACAGATCAACACTGAAGATAGGAGGAGGGAGAACCACCCACAAGTCAAGACTCGTAATCAACCTGAAGTGAGAGATCGAGATGAGAATAAAACAAGGTCAGATGATCCAGACTTTGCCCTCAAATGCCACATCTTACACAGAACAATCAAGGCATTTCACCACTTCTCTAATGTGAGTACTGAAAAAACTCCAGTGTCAATTGACAAAATGACGAAACAGTTAACCATTTTGATTAAACCTGCAGTACCTAACACACAGACATCACAACTGATTGAGGGCAACGCCAAAAACTGGGCACACACGACACTCGTCATTCTCCGTAACCACTATGAACAGGTTATTGAAAAAGAAATAGGTGAACTGCACATATTAGAGTCACCTGAGTGGCATGCCCCGTTCGAAATAGCGTCTAACTGGGCTAAGAGACATTTCGGCCGCAGATTGACGCCTGAAACACTGACCGAGACTGAAGAGATCATCACGGCGGAACTGACACGACTGCAGGAGCAGACTGACACACACATGCACACACCGGAGATTTCAGCCCCCCGAGTCGGCGCGAAGAGAGACCTCCCACCACAAGGTCGGGGCTCTGGCGCAGCTACAGCTTCGGGTCTGACCACAGCCTTGCTGCACGCTGCTGCCACGGACATGTCCCCCCGTGCACTTCAGACGCCAGCACACACTCCGGTCCCCACAACACTGGAGGATGGGTGGACTTCTCACAGTCGGCCTCTCTCCGCAGCGAGGTCAGAGCCATCTCTGCGCGTGGTTGAGGACACACCAGAGGAGGACCTCTTCACAGCCACTCCTCTACAGCACCTTCCACTACCTCAGAGGATCCGCAGGATGTTTCCCTTCACTTTGGGTGACGCATCACAGCCCACCCAGTCTCCATCTTCCAGCACACACACACCCACACAGGGGAATGGCTGCGTCTCACACGACACAAGCTCCATTGATGAACTCTCGCCGACTCACAGCACCATCCTCCCAGAGGAGGAGACCAGGGTGAGTGAGGCTGGTCCTCCCAGCGGGGGTCCCATCGCCCCGACACTCAGATCTACTGAAACGTTGCACACAGCAGTGCAGACCCTGCTTACCCCGGCAGCCGGCACGGGAGTACTCCTCACACCCCACACAGCGGGCCCCTTTCGCCCTTCAAGACACATGACGTCGTCCAGAAAGCTAAAAGAATGGCATCTTAACATCCA